>NC_090904.1:10537758-10752758 GCF_040956055.1 Brachionichthys hirsutus | reverse complement strand
GGGGGCAGCAGCCTAAACAGGGAAACCCAGACTTCCCTTTCCCCGGCCACTTCCTCTAGCTCTTCCGGGGGGATCCCGAGGCGTTCCCAGGCCAGCCGAGAGACATTGTCTCTCCAGCGTGTCCTGGGTCTTCCCCGTGGTCTCCTCCCGGTGGGATGTGCCCTGAACACCTCACCAGGGAGGCGTTCAGGAGGCATCCTAAATAGGTGTCCGAGCCACCTCATCTGGCCCCTCTCAACGCGGAGAAGCAGCGGCTCTACTCCGAGCTCCGGATGACTGAGCTTCTCACCCTATCTCTAAGGGAGAGCCCAGCCACCCTACGGAGGAAGCTCATTTCAGCCGCTAGATGGATTATTTAAACCATTTGAAAAACACTGGAACCAAAGAACATTGATATATTATGTGAAAATTCCAAAGTCTTAAACACGGTACACACTCCTCCCTGATGTTTTCTTGAACCTGGCATAAAGGGGCAATAAAAAAAACAGCAGCAGGAACGTTCCGATCTGCCTGCAGCAGCCTTTAACATTTATTCCGTTCTGTTGCTCCTGTTACGTAACATCAAACTTCTGTAGAATCATGTGAGCCACCATAAAGCATGCTGTCTGGGATACTCAGCTGGGGGATTGCGGGGCTGCGGACGTCTGACCTCTTAGAAGAAGAAGAAGAAAACGCAGTTGTGCTGAAAGCTTCTTGTATTTACTCTCTGCGTCTCTCCAGAGGTCTTTTAAAAGCCCCCTATTGTCTGTGCATTGGAGCCAGGAAGAGCTGGCTGCCACGAAAACATGAGTCACACACTAACAATGCGATTCTATGTCCTCTCCCCGCCGCTCACTGCTCCTCCCAGATAGGACTTGAATGGACAAGACATGCTCTTGCGTGAAGATTTCAGCTTATTGATTTGCGACCTCCATCGGATCGGAGCCCTCATCGACGGCTGTGTTCGGGATGGATTTCATTTTGCCTGAAGGAGCCTGATTCGAAAAGGCAGCTGCTGGTTTTTGTGTGTTGTAGACGTGATGGACCAGCAGAGGGCGCTGCATTCAGGGTGCTTGGTCTCAGGGGTACGCACGCCTCCCGTCCGACGCAACAGCAAGCTCGCCAGCCTGGGACGCATCTTCAAGCCCTGGAAGTGGAGGAAAAAGAAAAACGACAAGCTGAAGCCGAGTGAGTGTTTGAAGATACTGACGCCTCACTTTGTTTTGTCCTGAGCGCAGTCAGCGGAACAGATTCATAAATGTTTGTGTCGTTTAGCTGCAGACAAGAAGGCAGCTGTACGACAGAAGAGAGATGACCTCGTCAGCAGGAACCCGGGGGAGACGGAAGCAGGTGCAGAATGAAGCATGCGCGCGCACACACACACACACACACACACGCCTCCAAGATGATCACATCCCGGTCCGATTCCTATGTGCAGAGTCTGATCTCGCTTGCGGGGGTGACAGCGGAGATGCAGACACACCGACTCACTCTGATGGGGAGGACAGGGACGAGGGGCCCGTGGCGCCGCTGGCCAGCACCAGTGAGGACCTGGGCAGCGATTTAGACGCTTCGACAGGTGATCTGTGTGATTTGTGTTGGAAATGTTCACAAAGTGCAAAACAGATCAATAAAGCGAACAAAAAAACAATGAATGAAATGCTTTATCCATCCGGTGATGGTTAGACAAGTTTGTGATTGACCACTAGGGGGAGCCAGACTCTTCCAAATCACCCCCCCTAACCAATGTTTATTTCTAGTTCAAGATATGACTGAAGACTCGAAGGCCATTGGAGATCCCGGGCAGAGTGAGGATGGAGAAGATGACAGCACCTCGATAAGCGACCCCAGCGACGAGCAGTCGCCGCCGGTGGGGAAGGTGGAGGCTCTCGAAGGGAAACAGGAAGCCGCAGCGGCCCAGCCTCCGAGACGGACCAGCATCTCTCCCCCACCCAACCGTCCAGTCAAGCTGCTCAGCAGACTGGGCAGCCTCGATGGTGAGTACATCAGGCGAACCACGACGGGACGTCCCGCCGTGTTTGCAGCCGCGAGATCTCAATGAGATGATCTTTCCTTCCCCAGGCGCTCCTCCGGTGCCAGTTAAGAAGTCCCCGGCCACCTTACCAAGGAACTTCACACTTCCCAAAGACCCTCACAGCTCCCTTTTTAGAGCCAGGATGTCCACACCTACCGGGTCCCCACATTTCAGGACACTACACCAACAGCTGCCCCCCAGCTGCATCATTGAGGAACTGCACCGTGCCCTGGCCACCAAACACAGACAAGACAGGTCAGATGCTTTAGGTGCAGCAAGACGTTTGACTTTTTGTTGTGCAAGTTTGTCTGTTAGCAGGTTTATTCAAAACCTACTTGATGAATTTTTATGAAATCGGACGGAGTTGAAGATTGGACACTGATGCAAAGAAAGAACCCGAGCATTTGTTAAAACCTTTGTCAGAGGTTGGCATCATGGATGGGAGCAGGTGATTCAATTTAGGTGAAACTTTGTGCACCTGAACAAGAAATGCTGACTGTTCCGTAACATGACCAAAGTTATAGATGGATCCAAGCTCGAGGCTTGTGTTCTCATGGGTCAGAAAAGTCAGGCATTGCATAGAAATGAGAAGGTTAATCTGAAGGATTAGCTAAACTAATGAGTGAATGAGACAGAATGAGGTCTGACGGTCCAACAGAAGACAGGAACTTTACCATTTTATTCCAATCATGAAATAAATAATCCAAAAAATATATGAAATTTGCATTCATTCAATCCCGTGCATAATTTGTAACATAAGGGATGCAGATTAATTTACAAAAGCAACTTGTTTTGTTCTGCCTTCCTGTTTTTAACATATTCCTGCTATTTTACATTATGTATTTTTTGTTTACAAATTGTATATTTCCTGTCTCACACAGAGAAGATCTTTTTTTTAAACTAAATCCAGCACTTTGGTTATTTCGAGTTAATTCTCGCCTTCCAGCCGGTGCTAGCTGAAGCCTCTTTGGGACCGTGGCGTTGCAATTGACAGGCTCGACTTGTGATGTGTGATCTCAGTTTCCAGGCGAAGGAGACGCGCTCGTCTCTGAAGCGCCGGCTGGACGGCCGTCTGTCCCGCACCACCTCCAGCACGGACAAGGAGGCCGACGGGGAGTGCGAGAGCAAGAAGGAGTCTGACGAGAACAAAGAGAACTGGCGTCTGAACGAATACTTGAATGATCAGGACAGCTGGAATGAGTCTGTGATCTCTGGTAGGTCTCCCTCCGCCTGTCGGCACTGATCTTCCTTTTACTGCACAAATCCCCAAAATCTGGACACCCTGCCATTAGAATAATGAAGCCACGCAATCCCTGCGGATATTTGTTTACATCAAGAGCATGGCAGACGTGACGTACCGCAGAGTTACTGGTGTTAAGTCCCAGCGGCCCGTCAGCATCTGTTCTGGTGGCCTAATTCTTGTCCATTCATGTGGGTCAATGGGGCTCAGCCATCTGTGGCATCCGCGAGTCGAAGGACAAAACAACCTTCAAAGAGCGTGGCGTTACGATGTACAGGATGGACGCGCATGCCAGATGATGTCACATCCAGAACCGAGGATATTTGGACCCAAATAATGATTATTTATGCCAAATGGGATGAATTTAGCTTTTGTCTGAAAAGTCTGATCGTATTGACCAAATGGAAGGGACATTTTTGTCTTCCTCTCTTAAGACTCAAGAATCAAATAAGTATGCAGATGATTATGCAAAGTGTTTTCTGTCATGATTAGTATAAGTTCAGCGGTTCAGCCAGACGTCGTCCCTGACTCTAGCTTTAACCGCCTTTAACAGGGACCCTACCGCGCAGGATGAGGAAGGAGCTGTTAGCCGTGAAGCTCCGGAACCGGCCCAGCAAGCAGGAATTGGAGGACCGCAACATCTTTCCCGTCCGCAGCGACCAGGAGCGTCAGGAAATCCGCCAACAGATCGAGACGAAGCTGGCCAAGTGAGTTTCCCCGTCTGGGACCACTTCAGCCTCCCATCCAGCACTTTGCTCCTCTCTATCAGCCCTCTTCTGCCCCATGTGTCTCATTACTTTTGTCTCTTTTCACTTTAGCCGTTACCAAATAATTGCTCAGTCCTTGAACATTGTCAAAAAGGTCTTCACTGTAGATGTCAGTTTGGATTTGGATAGTAAACCCACTTCAGCTGATTATTTTGGCCATTTTATTCAGAGTGCAGCTGCAGAGTCAGAACAGGTTTGATTTGTTTTTTCTTCATTGAACCTGCAGCCATTAAAATCAGAACAAGCTGAAAGATGCTAAAATGAGAATCTGTGTCTCACTATTGATATAAACATATTGCTTTGAGCGGCTAAAGTGTAATTCTAGTTTTTACTATGTTATTATTACGTATGTAACCTTGGGTAAAGCAGGATTCTGAGTGTCACAACAAAGGCTGCTGTGTTGCGCTCGGGTTCGTGGCTTGTCTGGATCAAGCGGTCTGATTTTTGGAACAGGTGCAGGAATGCACAGCACATAATCTTGTGTTATATAAAAGGCCATAGGTCACTGTTGTGGCAACTCTAATTAGGATTAACATTCAAATGAGGGGTTTTAGGAAGCAATGCAGGGCTGGGGTGTTCTGGTAGCGTTACGCAACGCACGTAATGGAATGCAGCCACAAACCCAAATGCATCGTCCGTGTTAATATACCGAAGCAACTGCAGCTTTCTGGCCAATGCCCGTGAAGCAGCTCTTTACATAGGATGAATGATGATGACGTTAACCTCACAGAGAGTTGAAGCTGCTTTCGTTGCAGTTTTTCCTCTCTTATTTTCCCTCGATTCATCGCTTTGTGACGACAAACAAATGCAAGTGTGGAAAAGTCGCACTTCACTTTGTGCCGGCGGTTGCAGAGTGCTTTAATTGGCGGCTGACCCGCTTTCACCTGCCTATTGGCTTTAAAACAGATGCTACTCCTCTCCTTTCTGGATTAAAATATAGCAATCGTCTGAGAGTCGTTTGAGGTATTGTTGCCTTGAATGGCTGGACGAGGCACAGTTTCAGCATCACCGGTAAAGAAACGGACAGAAACTGAGCAGTCACTCCGAGAAACATCTGATCACATGTTCGTCGGTTAACAACAACGGGCGTGTTTGCCTCGATATATCTGCAAAACCCGTACATTTATGCACTTCATAAACTAATTTCACTTCATAAACTCATCTGAAATGACATTTAAAAAATGCTTTTTGAAAGTAATATTTTCCTTTTGTTTGTATGCTGGAGAACATGATGGCTTCTTGTCCCATTTCACAAGCAGCTCTAATTCATAATTACAAGCACTCAGAGGGGGCATAATGTACCCCCCCCCCGCCACCAGTGTGACTAATTGATTTTTGCATCATGGTGAACAGCACACGCTGTTCCTCCACACTGGAAATCTACTTTTTGGAGTTGTCAACAAAATATAATGTTCCGTAACAGCGGGTCATGGTCTCTTATTTGTCTAATAGAACTAATGGAACTTGTTGCCTTCAAATGAATTTGATTGCAAGTCATATCGGTGGCAGTCCCAAAAATTGTAAAGGATAGACAATAAATCTCAATTTGATGATATCTAGAATTTAAATTTCAAACCTGGACCCACCTAATAATTTGATGAACTTTTAACAAAATGCAGTTATTACTTTAAAATACATTACAGTCTGGCATTGCCATCAGGGGGGGGGGGGGGTTGTTTCCTGCAGTTCGTAACAGCGGATGCTGTGAAATCGGATCATTTAATACCAAGAAATCCAACCAGCTGAAATCTGTCTTTCGTCATTTCGCGATGGGCTCCACCAAGAGGCACACAAAGTTTCCTTCATTGGGTTGATCACATGTTTTATTTCACTGGTTGCATTAATGATCTAGCCTCGTACGCTCCCACTCAAAGTGCATCAGACTGAGGTGTTGGAGTTTATTACAGGATATGTAGGGAGAGGACTGTTTCATTTTTCTTTTCCCATTTTGTGTCCAGGTTGGATGCTTTAATAAAATAACAGCTCTATTTCATCCCTGATGTTCCTGTAGGACGAGCGATTGAACAGGGTGAGCGTCCTTACATAACTTTTGCAGCACAAAGGTTGCCATTTGAGTCAGCGAGCTCCGGGGAGGTCGAACCCCTGCTTTGTCCTGGATGTGGTTCCAACGCGTACCGGTTACAGTCACAGGTCGGGGATAATAATTAGAGGGATGAAGCCTTGGCGCTGAGGAGAAAATAGAGCAGCGAGATGTCGATCAACTCTAATTAACTTACTGTAAGGCCTTTTGCTTTGTGACTTCACTGCGAGAGATGACTCATGCATTCAGACGGGCACATGCGCTCCTCTGATTCTGGCATTGCTCCTCTCCAATGTGCATTTTTTTTTTTATGCTACGCCCTCGCCAATGGCATTTCTCAGCTGCTCGTCAATCTGGACCGCCAAATCATCTCTGATGTACAGTATGTGCAGTTATTATAGCCCGAAGCCGTTCCAAACGTGTTCCATGTGACGGGGGGAACGTCACATGGACTTTTTGCACATGGACTTTTGCGGAATAGCAACGAGAACGAGCTGCACCACGAAGCCGAATGCCTTACGTCCTGGGTGCTATTGCATAACGGCAAGAGGAAGCGATCAATTCCGTGTCACAAGGGGTGGCTGTAGGACGCTGGGATGGGGGGGCGCTGCGTAAACAGAGTCCGATTAAGGGCAGAGGTCAGAGAAGCGGGTTTGTTGTGAAACAAGTTCCCTGCTGTTCATTCAGCTTGCTGGATGCTTGAGGTTGCATGACTGCAGTGAAGCAACAGTAAAGTATGTGAGGAATGTTAGATAGCAATTAATATTCAATCAGTGTTTTTCATTGGCAGAGCACAGAGGCTCAGGTATTCCTGCATTGCCAAAATAAAGAGAAGCTATTTATGATTTCTTATATAACTTTAGACGGAGGAGCACAAAAGCCCGACATTTCCTTTTAATTATATTAAACCCAAATTCCTATTAATAACCACATAAAGCTATAAAACGTCCGTGTGATGGGTCTGGTGCTGGAATACCGGAGTGGGAAAAACTGGGGGAGAGAATCCTCTATCCGTCCCTCAGTGAGAGCAGGATTCAACTCAACTATTAGCATTCCGGGATTCTAACTTCTCATCTCATTGTCGGAATATTCTGACTCACCAGATCTGAAATATTTATTGGATCGAGATCAGACTTTGATGTCTGTGTCTGATCCGATGAGGATTGTAGGCAGTAGCTGTGAAACTAACAGACAATCAACCACAGCAACTCCGGCAACCCCCCCCCCCCCCCCACCCACCCCGCACCCCCCTTGGAGGAGGCAGTGATCTTAATTACACCCTGTCTTAATAGCGACACGGTATAATTTTAGAGTCACAGCATTTCAAAGAATGTGTCATACCTAACAACAGGATCTCCCACACCTCCACACTAAGGGCTTCTTTTTTCTCCTTGCGGGCTAATTTAAGATGAGATGAGATCATTCTCAAGAGGAGCTGAGGACCCTGAAGCAGGAGCTTCCTGAATTGAGGAATCAGTGGATCCCTCCTAGTAGCAAAAGACAACAAATCCGATTAGCATTAGCCAACCGGTGCCAGCCTCCATTGGATGGAATGAGAAGTAAAGCGCTAACATCCCCCTCTAAGCATTCATCCTTCACCGACGATTGTCCAGGGACAATGAATTATACCGAATCTGTCGCGTTGAATAAGTCGTGCTCAATGGAAACCGAGCGGCGTCAGGGACACTGTGTTCCGCCCACGGAATTCAAGGCAGCGCTCGAACGCAACGGAGGGCCGTGGGTGGCGCAGGTGTTAGTACATACTCAGGAACAGAACAGTCTCCATCACAGACAAAGAACAATCATTTTCATGTTGACTCCATTGCATGGCAACAGCAAACGCAGCAGGCAACGTGGTGCCAAGTCATTCGCAACATGCGAACCAAAGGCGAGGTGGAAAACATTTCGCATTGTCATCATTATTCATAATCTGCGCCCAAGTGCAGCAAAGGAAGATCAAATTGGACAGCTTTGAATTAGAGTGCCCTGAAATAGTGGAACAAGGTATTGGAACAATATGGGGATATAGACTTGTAGACAAAGAGAGGAATTTAATACATTAACTGTGGGTTTATCCGGGTTCACGCCCACTCCTTCCATCTGTTACTGCTCTGCTGTTCTGTCTCTGAAGAGATTGAAATTAAAATAACACCAACCCATCTGGATGGAGTAAGAACATAGTTTGAAATGGCTTTTAAATAGATATACGGCATTGAATAATGCTGCCTTCTATGCGCCACTAATATACCATAATGAGTGCGTTGCATGGAGAATTGATTTGCAGTTCTTATCTGCAGCACTCTGCTGAAGAATGCAGCGCCGTGGGCCGGTCCACAATAGCAGATGGGAAACCTCTGTTTCTAAATTTAGCTCTGTTTGACCAAATGTTGCAGTGTCGGGCATAATAGATCGCCTCTCCCTCCTCGCTCCCCGCGACTACAGAGACTGTGTTGTCCTCCAACTATTCCCAATCCGATTGAAACATCCTCACTTTTGCTGCAGGACAACCTTCCCTGCAATGGTCTTCATCTCCATGTTTGTCCTCATTCTCAGCTCGTAACCGTAGTTACGTATGTAAAGACGGCTCCGGTTATGTATTTGATGAGCTTCAGTAAGAGTCGAGGTGATGCCCACAGAAACGACTAGCTCACATTTTCAGATGTTCGACGTAGCTTCGTCACGCGATTGCTCTGTGGGTGACAAGTAAAGGAAGCACGAGCGCCACAAAAGGATACGTGGATGTTTGGATTTGCATTTTTTCAATGACTGCACACATTTGAAGTTTAGTTTCACTGACAATTTGGAGGCAGAGCCGCTCTGAAGGCAAAAATAGCCACAGTTTGTAGGCACACTGACAAAAGCAGGGTGGCAAAGTGTGACAAATATCAAGAAACTTGCTAAAGCACACATGCCGCTGGCTGGAGTAGCTTTTCAACATGGGCCTTGTTGCATAAATGTGAGGGCAATTCTCCAAATAAGCTCCCAAAGTCACATTTGCCTGAATGTTGGGACACTATTCTGAATATAGCCACACAAGAATAAAAAGCAAATGGTGTAAAAATAAAAGAGTGTAAAAATCCTCCAACCGAGCGAATAACGAGACCTAACTGTCCTCACGCCAGCCGCGTGTGGGTGGGCACAGCCAAAAGACTCTTCAGCTCCGTCCCCTCACAGAGGAATGAGCTGTCGGTCCGTTCAGCTCGCGTGCCGGCATCAACTCGATGGACTCCGGTCCAGCGTTCCGCTAATGTGGAAAACTCCTGGAGTTTTACAAGGCAGGTAACGACCGGATCAGGAAGGAGAGGAAGGAAGACGCACAGCAGCGACGGTGGAAATAACAGGAGGCCAATTAGCATTCGCCACGGTCAAGCCGGGGGAACCAATAATTGGATATTTGTAGCACGTAAACTAATTTCTGCTGACTCCAGACAGATCAGCTGACCGCAGTTGTCCTGCCAGACAACTATGAATAACTTGCATTGGCCACAAGGCAGCTGATTGCAAGTTAGCGATATCAGAAGAGAGAAGAAAGGGAGGGAGGCTGAGGCTTATTGGCCGTTCCTCAAAAGAACTGTCTGCTCATGCGCCACCTACTCCTGATCTTTAATTGTCTTTAATTGCAAATTGGCAGCCTCGCTTCTGTACTGAAGTACTGAATTCTCTTCTAGCTATGCTCATTTTTTTAATGAATAGATTAATTCGTTTTGTTTCCAACATCTACATTAGTCTGATAAAAATCCGTTTGGAATGTGGTATCGGTCTTTTTCGCAACAGAAACGGAAGGTCGGTGCTGTAGCCGAGAACATCGTCAACAGACGGTTGAAACGTGAGCAGTGTTCAGCTACTGTTGCACCTGAGGAACGCTTCTCGGATCTCTTTTTATGACTTTGTGGTGCGAAGAATCACAGCTCGGCACCAGTCCAATTTCAGGGCTGGATGTGGCAGATATTGCGGAGCAGTTGGAGAGGCGTGGAGCCGGCTGGCACGCCCTGTACATATATGGCACAAAGCAAAATTGTCAAATTAGACGTTGTCAACGCTGTAGACCTTCCCTGTCCCACATGCGGTAATTAATTCTACACAATGGCTTTTTTTCTGCCTGCAGATCTATTTGTGCGTACCCTATAATTGAAATGTCAGAAGTCTCAAAGTCCCTGAACCCACGCACTGCAGACTGGCTATTTGTTTCTGTATTCTAACCTCTTGCCAATTTAGGGTCAGATCGCTATCAGGGTCGCGACTTGTGACTAATTTTGTTAGCTTTTCTCCCGCTGCTACATTTTTGGGGCTATAAATAAACAGTTGTGGCAGGTTGTGCATTTGTTCACCCAGTGTGGCCGTCGTCCATCTCTAGCATTGATTCTGGCTTCCCAGTTAAACGTAAGAGTTCATTATGCCAACAGGGTCAGAAATGGATTTTGGACTATCTGTTGTGCGGATTAATGGATGCACATTATTTTAGAGGAATCAGTCTTTGTCTATTTATTCTATATCCGACATCCATTTCCACCACTTTGATATATATATATATATATTAAACTTTTAGGAAATTATCACTTGAATGTAATGGATTGTGATGTCAGTTATTGTACATGTGTTTGTAGTCGCGTGTCGTTGACCTGTTTCACCGTGAACCGATGAGGTGTCACTTTTTTGGGTCGACATACACAGCCTACTGTTTGTGTTTTAATAACCATCCTACATAGAATCGTTGGCTAAAGAGATAACAGAAAATAAATACTCATTATGTACTTTGTTTTTAAGTAAAATTATTGCATGCAGATAGGTTGTCAGATCTGTGTTGGTCTGTGCTTGGACACAAATAACGGCTAATGCTGACCCAACCACATTGTTTTTCCTTATCATCCCCTCGATATAGTCGGCTCCCCCGTTTTCCAATGTCTGACTGAAGATTTCATCATTGTTTAGTTTAGTCCAGTGCTTGCAAAACAACACTGTCATCAGTCCCCAGTGTACTTTGTGTTTTGTGCCAATTATACTTTTCATAGCATATTAAAGTTTTAGATTCAAATTGTGAACCATTGTAAACAAGTTAAATGTTAACGTGTTAGCATCATTATCGTGACCCTGTTCTCGCATCATAGTTAGGATGTTAACCATTGTAAAAAAAAATGTTTTATAATCATTTTAGCAGTGTCATCTGGTAAACTACTGTTAAAAAAAAGATTCCTGTAATTATTCCCACCAATTCGCCCCCAACTGGCCCCCTCTGCACCCCTTGTCCCCCAAGCCGTCCTGGGCTCGATCAGACTTCACATCCGACCTGTCCCGGGGCTCTGTCACAGGGGAATGGGCGAGGAATTACGACATACCTCGTTGGGCAGTAGCAGGCCGCCACCCGGCCTGTGGCGCCTGACTCATACCATTCTGCTCCACTTTTCATGGCCTGACATTCCCATCAGCCCTTGCTCTTGCAGGGAGGTCATTGCTTTGACGTGCTGGCGAGTTCCCCAACAAGCGAGGAACTTTTACCTCTCATCAAGAAGAGTGGGTGAGTGCTTGTGAAGCCCAAATTACTGCAGGGGCTGTGACTCAGTCCCAGAAGGCAGAAATAAAAAAGAGGTTTTCACACTCTGGCTTTTTATTTCTTCTTTTTTTGGGGGTATTTGAGTTTCGTCTTTGCATTAAATCCAATCCAAATTTACATTTAAAAGTGTGAAATGCATGTGACGCATCCCTTCTAGGTTAAAGAAAGCGGTGGATCCGATTTGCTCTCTGATCTCAGGCGTAGGCCAATGACCCGGTTCCATTTAACACGCCGACTCCCCTCAGCTTCCAATATCACCATTTCTGTTGTTATGTCCTGCAAGCGGTCAGCGGTCCCAATTACATGTGAAGTTGCCACAGGACTGGAGGCTTATTTTAGATCTGTGATCCATTATTTCTAGGGACGGGGACAATCGTTTCGGCTGCTTAAAGGTTTTCCATGATTTTATCTTTGATGGAGTCTCCGCCCCGCTGATTTGAAGTCAAGTAGAAATTGGGTTACTATGTCAAAAAAACAGAGGGGTTTTGCAGTTACGTCATCGGAAGAGCATTAAAAAATCACAACTGTGAAGCCAGCCCAGCAGCTCTTAGGATGTACAGCATGTAACCGGAACACTCCCGATCCAAACGTCGGATCATATTACAAAAGGTCAGAGTTTGACTCTTGTGACTGACCTGCAATAAAGGCTACCCTCTTTCCTGAGCCTTTTTATCGGAGGTCAGGGTCGCCCGCAAATCTTCCAAATCGAGTCAGTTTAAATGTCGTTTTGGCACTGCATGCTTTCATCAAGGACAGAAGCAGAGGTAGAGGATAGTTCGATTCGACGTTCAGCAGATTAAACACGGATGAAAAGGATTTTTAGATAAACCTAAAAAACAGCTTTGATTGATATGCATTTTGATACGCATGTGAGCATTGGATTAAAACATTTTGAATTCTAGTCTGTTGTTGTCTGAAGGGCTGACGCATTTATGGAGTGCAGAACAACATCTGATGGCGTTTTCTGCCTGCCCGGTCTGTCGAGCGCCGTCCCTGCTGCCCGGTGTGAATCATCCATCTCCCAACAGTTGGGATTGTGAAAACATTGTGGCGCTGACCTCTTTCTGGTGGCTTATAAAAATGGATTTTGTCATAAGAATGGCAGGAGAATCGTGACTGATCTTCATTTGAACCGCTTCGGTCATTCTGCGATCAGCACCACGTGAGCGTGGGATCAGGTGGAGTTCGAATGAGGCTGAAGTTTATTCCTTTGGGCGGTAAAAGAGAATCGGGGGTTGCTTTTTAAATCCATAAATGGTGTTTTCAATGTTAAAAACTGATATTTTTTCCTGACTTCATTCTGGATCAGATCCAGAAGACATTTTTCATGATATTGCATTTGGACTCCTTCATGACTGTGATACTTGGTGAGTGAATTGAATGCATATTTTATAAGATATGATTTAAAGCCTCCATTATAAGTAAATGGGAAAATCCAGATTTTATTTGTATCCAGGCGGGTATCCGACTCGCTCTCTAAATTTAAGGGGATCTAAGTTAGCCCAAACCCATCTTCAGATTTGTTTTGCATCAAGATCCATCCTGCAGCTTTTCCGTAATCCTGCTAACAGACAGACAAACAAAACCTCCTTGGCGGAGGCAAAAAAAATATGGCACCAATATTTGGGTGAAAATGACTTCTGTAAGAGCTCCATTGCTGGGGCACTGTGATTGGCCTACTGTCATGTTGGAGGCGGGACATGTCAGGCCCCAGAATGGGTGGGAACCTGAGGTCATAAAGAGGCCGAATACTGTCCTAATCGATGCTGATGGCGGACACACTGATTAGTGATTAGTGTCACCTGAGATGTTTTTGCCCTGTTTGTTTCCATGTGCTGATTAATTCAAGAGGATCAATAAAGGTTAATAAGTTGTTATTTCCAGCACAAAACAACATTTACCAGATAAACATGGTGGTTTTTTGTTTATTCCCTTGAGTGCGCAGAAATGAATAAAGAGGATGACATGAAACGCGAGGTTATTCAGGTTTACCTGGTCGCACAGGTGTTTTTCAGGGACAACGCTGGTGCGTGCGCGGGCGTGTTTGTGTGCACGCGCCGGGGGGGATCTCCTCCTCAGCCCCTCCCCTCCTCGTTGGAGTTGTTCATCTCGTAAAAGGCTGCGCTCAGTCCTCGCGCCGCAGCTCAGCGCGCACGACTCCAGGAGCGCAAGCCGCTTGTTTCCTCTCTTATCCGGCTCTGATGCGATAAACGAGGGGCAAAACTTTACCCCGCCCCCCGATGCCGAGCCTTAAATGTTAAAATACCAAAAATCATTTGCTCTGTGGGCTCCAGCCGGGACGCGCTCTTTGCGTTTTGGATGTGCAGATCTCGGCGCTCTGCAACGCCGATTCAATCATCTGAGGAGCAACGAGGAGTGAAAGGACTGAAAAGACTTTATTCCAAGAAGAAGAAGAGGAGAAAGAAAAGGGTCGAGGAGAGAAAGCCCGACCGGGCAGGAGTAACATGGTCCAGAATATAATTCTGGTGTTCTTCCGCAGGAGACTGAGCCAGAGGCCGGCCGTGGAGGAGTTGGAGAGCCGCAACATTTTAAAGCGTGAGTTTAAATGTTTGTTTGTTTGTTTGTTTTATTACGTTTTGTATTTTATGCTTTTATCATGAAAAGAACCCAACCGTCTCAAGTTTACATACTTCGGTTTAATAAAATAACTTTAGACTGTTGAGATGTTCAAAACATTCACTGTTTGTTGTTGTTTATTTATTATTTATCTAAAAATCGATCATAGGAAGAAAAACAATTAAAAAAAATTACAACTCTGAGGATTTCCTTTATCTGACTTTATTGTTCAGTTAAAACCAAATCAAGACATTCTTTTGACATTTGGAACTTTTGCTTGACTTGTTTCTGTCATTCTAAATCAATTATATCATAATTATAATTATTTCAATGCTAATTATCAGTACAATTCAGCTTTTTAATGGAAGAAGAATCCGCAAAAACAGACATTTGCTTAATAATAATATTTCCACAGAGTCAGCCAAATAATGAACAGACTGTAGTCCTCGGTTTACTTATATTTAAACCGTGAATGAATTTACTCCCCTGTGAAGAAGACACTGTTTTATTCAGAGGAAGAGGAGGAGGTGTCAGATCGTAGCACTTCAGACTGTGAAAACAGCTGCGCAGTCCGGATAGCACGGGCCCAATGATGAAACGGCCTTGTGAGATTTGTAGTGGACCCCTGGATGAGATGGGCCACCTGTGGCCCCCCCCCCCCCCCCCCCCCCTAGCAGCTGACCCCGTCTCCACCTGCTCGGGAACATGTGTTCGAACGAAACACATGCACCAACTAGCATTCCCCCCCCCCCCCCAGATCAACCAGATCAGCTCAGTCATCCTGCTCATTCCTCTGTTTAGAGATTTGACCTCGCTCATTGTGGCATTCCAGTCTCTGTGATTAAATTCCTTTTTGCTTATTATTATAATTACAATTTTTACTTTTTTTTTTGCATGTCAACAGAAAGAAATGACCAGACGGAACAGGAGGAGAGGAGGGAAATCAAACAACGGCTGAACAGAAAGGTGGGCGGAGGCATTTGACTCCATTTTCATCCACTTAATCCCAAATTTGGGGCGATGCCCCGGAGCTGTCAAGCTGCCAAAATAGAACCTTAATACACAACCTGCTGTGTGTGGTTTTTTTTGTATATTAAGCCTCCCTCGTCGCTCTCTTTGATGATTAAATTCTCGGGTATGTTTATTTTCCAGCTGAACCAGCGACCGACGGTGGACGAATTGCGGGACAGAAAGATCCTGATTCGTTTTAGCGACTATGTGGAGGTGGCCAAAGCTCAGGACTACGACAGGAGAGCTGACAAACCTTGGACCAGACTGTCGGCTGCTGACAAGGTAGCTAAAAACCTGCGTTAATAGTGCAAGAACGGCCGTTTTGAGTGGCGTTTTGGAATATAACCGTCTGACAGACTTTGACTGAAAGCGGCGTTACCAATCTCGGACCTTGAGGTGGTCATCGGAGCCGTCCTACCTTTTTGAAACGAAACCCGCTGAAGATGATTTGATCCCCTTGGACGTGTTGGCGCTCACGCTCGCTGTGGCTTTCCTTCCGCAGGCGGCGATACGTAAGGAGTTGAACGAGTTCAAGAGCAACGAGATGGAGGTTCATTCTTCCAGCAAGCATTTGACGAGGTCAGTTTGAACTCGTGCTCCGCTGTGCTTGTTTCTGCCTGCTTTGTCGCCGGCGACGCCCGAGAGGGTCGGTGTGACATTATCCAGCGATTTCACATCCGTGAATTTTGGGGAGAGGCCATTGGCTGCTCCTGAAAGCGCCGTCCATTGAAGGACGAAGCCCCTCAGACGACGTGAACATTTTAACCTACTCTCACGTTTCCCCCTCTTCTCCACTCGGCAGGTTCCACCGGCCTTAGCAACGTTTCTTCTGTGAAGAGTTGCTGATATCCGGTTCTGTCAGGGAAGACCTTCCCCCCCCCCCCCCCCCCCCGGAGTCCTCCAGTGTCCCCGGCTCACAGTCGGCGGGTGTCCTGGTGTCTGTGTCCAGCGAACTTCGGAGGCTATGTCTCCAGGAAGGGGAGCTGCCGGGACGCAGGCAGCGAGCGGAGGAACCCGACCTGAACCCTTCGCCTCACCTTGTCCGAGCAGCAGAAGAATCGAGGCCGTGAATTCGCGGTAGACGAGCAGAGAGACTCTTTTGTAAACAGACTCTTTTGAACGACATCCTTTTTTATGCCAAAAAGGGGGGGGGGGGGGGGGTGTGCATGTGACTGAAGTGACCAATCCCGTTCCAGTATCAGTAGTCACATCCCCGGGCCGTCTGAGTCTCAGCGATTCAGTTGATGTTTCGTATCGAAGGAAACGTTGCTGAACATAAAAGACAAAAGTCCCTTTGTATACACTATTTATTGTCTGCACAATACAGGTTTTTAATTTTTACCGGAGGCTTCCTTTTTGTCTGGTGCACGGCGTGACGTCTGCGTGTCATTCCCATCGCCGTGGCGTCGTAGAAATGTGTGATGTTTCTCACAAAGGCCCGTTCTGAGGCGAACATATCGCCGATTCCACGCTGGGAATCGTTTCTAATCAATTTTATGTGACGACTTATCTCTTTTAGAAAGCGCTCGGCTGTAGAGGTTCACTTTCATTTGATCAAGCAAGCCTTCGGTTCTGCTTCTTCTCATGAAACCGTCTCCGTGGGTCACGTTCCGATCGCTGGCGCCGCTGGTTCGAAGCTTTCCTCTGACATCAGCATGTATGCCACGTGAGTCACAGCCTCCCTCCTGGCACGGCTCGACAAACAAATGGCTGCTCCTGTTTAAATCGCTCTCGGCTCTCTACAGCAAAAAGGAATGTGCGACAGCTGAGAGCAGCCAATATAGCGTCCGGTCCAGAACCGACCGCTAACCTGGAGCAAAGGGGAGACCCCGATTCACGAGCGTCCCTAAAACAGACGAGGGAAAGTGTGTTAATTTCTCTGAAATAATATTAGGAAATACTCCTGTAGATCCTGATTGCCTTGGTGGTTTCGGTCCCTTCTTTGTTTCCTGCTCCAACAAGAGTCTACTCTACCAGTCTCACAGAACTGGAGAAGCCTCTTTGGTCCAGTTGATTCTTCATGACAACGTCACTGTCACTCAACCGGGCCGGTTATCTTTAAGCCTCTACAAATGGATATTATAAGCGACGCTGCTTTTTTAAAATTCTCTTCCAGTCACAGGCGATGTTTCAGTGACGCAACACTGGGATCCTGAATCATGCGTCTTTTTTTTTTTACATTTAAATCCCATCTCAGGCAGTCGATGAAGCAGACGTCACCACTGAGCGTCAGGCCGGCTCCAAATATGACGGCCCCTTACATAACCACCGGCTAAATGAGCTCAAGGGTCCCAAATAAAGGCACAGTGTTGCAAGGCAACGTGGAGGCATGTCGGTGAAGAACCGTCGAACCCAGGGAGGCTCTGTTTCTGGTCCAACTGCAGAAGGGTCAGAAGAACCTGAGGCCATTTGTATAGTTCATTGTTCTAAACATGCCTCACCTCAAATCATCTGCCAGTGGAATAAGTTGTCTGTGAATGCAGTGGTGACAAATGACCTCCAGAGGCCAAATACAAATATACAAAAAAAAAACAAAAAGCGGTGTGACAGGACGTTGCCTGTCACCTCAATTGATTCTAAAAGGTGATCAATAGCAGAATTATCAGGGATGAGTGATGAAATGAGCGCCAAAATGACAGTAATAACAAGAGATCTCTATCATGCTGCCATTAAAGACCTCTGTTAAAATAACAGTGCTGAAGTTCAGATGGTGCATTTAGCAGAACTTAAATAGGGGGGTGACCAAATAAAATTTGGATCAATCTCAGGTAAGGGAATAGATAATAGATAATGTTGAAGTTGAGTTATTCTGACATTTGCACATTATCTCCCATTTTATTTTTATTAGTATTAGTCGTACTAGAGTATTTTACCAATGGTGTTTAATATTTAAGATATTACTGCTTCTTCTACCACTAGTGCTGAACACGTCTGAGCAGCAGCGCCATCTGGTGTCCGATGGGCGTAACGACCGACTGCTTTAAGCTACAGTGTTCCTGCTGATGAATGAAAGGTGTTAAAGCAATAATAATCAAGCAACAATGTGTACTTTACAGCAAACCAGCCCTTTTGGAGCTGAAATATATTTTATTCCTGTGTTAAAATTGACCTAAAATCATTATGAAAATTGTATTTAACGACCTATTTAAAGATTATCAGCCTTTAACCAGCCACTTTACGTGCTGTGGTTGATGGATCCTGGAACCAGGCTTGACACGGTAAAGTAACGAGCGATCAGATGGCTGCCATGCCATCATGTTAAAAGCCTGTCACGCATTTGTATATATTTACACTGCACCAATTCCACCAAGTAAAAGGGAATAAAGCTACCAAGCCGCATTCTGCTCGGCGCCCCCCCCACATCTCTCATTGCACCCCTGACGTGATATTCAGGTGAAGTGCAGCATGCTGTCCTCGCACTCCCTCGGCACCGTCACCTTGTAGCTGTGGCAGGACAGTTTGTAATTGCGTCCATCGTTGTTGTCCCAATAAGAAGTCCCTTTGACACGGTAGCAGATTGCAAATTCCAGCACGGCCCCTGGCTGCAAAATGAAGGGTGGCACGGGCAGTCGAAATCTAAAGGCATCCGTTTCCGGCGCGTCGCCATATCCGCTCGACGCCCAGGATGCTGCGGTCTCCGAGAGAGTCCTCCAGTTGGTGAAAGAGTAGCGCACTGCGATTTCTTTCTCATAAGCCAAATTAAGTACTTGAACAGCACCCGTAATGCCCAGCTCTGAACACGCAACCTGCTCCAGACACACCTTCCGAGCCCGTAGGCGCTCCAGGAAGTGCGGCTGAGCTCCCATATTCTCAGGGAAACAAGGTTTGAAGTAAGGCAGCGACAATTCCAAAGACTTCCCAAAAGCCATTTCGGAGCTCATGAGCAGTCTGAACATGACATGCTGGGGTATCAGGGGGTGCTCTCCTGCTCTGAAGACCTTAACTTCCTCTAACTCCAGGCCCAGGGAGTCCACAAATCGGACCTGCATGCTCCTCAGGCCCTTCTTCCTCTCTGCGGACTCAGGAAGCGACTGAGCTCGCCTCCTCACGATCGTCTTGGTTGGGGGTTCGCCGGGCGAGTTGTGCTTCAGGTTGAGTTCCATCACCGAAGGAGCTCTCGGGCCTGGAGGGCGAATCTGGACCGGATCTTTGGGAGGTTGACACTTGGGATCGTAGATGTCCCGCAGACGTATGGAGGCGATTCTCTTCTCGTCCGGTCCTTTCCGCCGACATTCCTCACAAGACCCAGCCATTGTTTTGCTGCATTAATTGCACCCTGAGAGACAAAGAAGCCAAATGAACATCCCAAATCAGTCACGCCTTCGACACGCACACAAAATATCCTGTCCCAGCGTGTCTACTCGTCAGAGTTGCACTTATTTGCCATCAGCCAAATGCATTAAAATATAAAAGCTGCAAATGCTGCTGCACGTGAAAGACGACGAGGAAGGCCCAAACCTTTTAGCAGCAGAGACGTCTCCCGTTCTGTGGTCAAACCGGCCGATTGACCCCGTTCACCGCCTGCAGGGAAAGCTGCTACAAATCCAACTGCCTTCCTCTGCCAGAGAATTCCGGGGACGCTCTTGGAAAACCAATGCAAAAACAAAACAAACGAAAAAGAATGAAGTTGCTGTCAGCCACCAGCAGGAGATGATCCAACAAGTTTGTGTTCGCAGCCATCGACGAAACGGCGAAACCAAACCGTTATAAACGTGTCTCTCTCTCGTTCTCTTTGAGATGAACCCTTGACATATAACATGAGACACTAACCGGGGACGGGAGGTGTGGAGGGAATATTTATAGCAGGTAGCGGTGTGCCTCGGTCTCTGACGAGGCCTCGCTGGCTGCTTTATACTCACTGAGGTGAAAACGGTGAGGAACTTTCTTGCTTACGACGGTGATCTCGTCTACCCAAATGATTTACGGTGATGATGATGATGATGATGAATATATTTATTAGATAGAATGTTAGTACAGTACAGTACAAGTACAAGTACAGTCACACAGTAGCATGTATTACAGTACAAGTACAGTGAAACATCCTGTCTAAGAGGAGCATTTCAAAAAAGCCCTTGCAGTCTTGTTTCTATTGAAAGTCCTAAACACTCAAGCCGGTAACTAGGTAACTAGGACCGGGTGACCTGCAGGGGAACCAGCGCTTTAAGTGCTGCATGTTGATGACCTGATGAAGAGCAGGTGAGCTGGATCATGCTGCAGGTGTAGGTGAGTGGAACAGGCGACAGGCAGACACTCAGATCGCGGGTTCTCTGGTTTCCTCCCACCACTAACTGGTTACAGTAACTTGCCCATTGTCTGTCATGAACTGGCGGCATGTCCAGGGTGTAGACAGCCTCTCGCCCGTTGACGGCTGGGATAGGCTCCAGCACGATCCAACGACCCGGTAACGGACAAAGCAGATCGGGAAAGGAACGGGTGAATGTTTATTTAACAGAGACATTGCAGCAGAGTTAGCAAATAGCTCGTTTACATTTTACATTCCCTGAGCAGGTAAACAAGATAGAAAAAGCAGGTCAGTGCGCAGAAACAAACAACAAGCAGAACAAAGTAGAGATTCAACAGAATGACAAAGTTTCAACTGCAGTAAACTCCAAAATCAATTAACCAACACAACTTGTATAAAAAATAAAACAGTATAGGAAGGAAGGAAGGAACAGTATAGGAACAGGAAGAAAACATAGGTAATAGGTAAACACAAATAACGATGCATCTGCTGCCCAAACAAAGTGCAGGATCCTTCAGGATGTTTCCCTGAGCAGGAACCAACATTGCAAAATGGGCTCTTCGGTTTGTGTTGACAAACTTCTGACGCCTTTAACACCAATTTAAGTCGTTTTTTTTTTTTTTTTTTTTTTTTAACTGTGCAATATTGTCAGCCCCACTGATGTCGCCAGGAAGGGAATACCACTTCCCAACCCAATCCTTTATGAATGTTTCTTTGTCCAATAAAAAAATACAAGGCAGTGGAGGTGAACTTACAACAAGACGCCAGAAGGGGGTGCTGCAGGGACAAGAGGACTCGGTATAAGTCATGTCTCAAGAAGTGTTTTCAGCTGAGTCACTGCTAGTGTGTGTGTGTGTGTGTGTTTACCTAACAAATATTATTCTAAAATGTAAATTATAATAAAGACAGAAAGCCCCCCTCCCCTCATGCTCCTGCGGGGGGGGGGGGGGGGGGGGGGGGGGGGGCACGGTTGCAGCATCAGGACCCAGGAGGATGATGAAGGAAGGAGGAAGAGTCAGGTCACCTTGTTAACACGCAGAGAGGTCTGTATGGAGCATCAATCTCACACGCACGTGCTAACTATAGTCTAGTTTATGATGAATACTAATTTAATACCAAAGTAAAAGTACTGTGTATTGTACTGTGGACTGTAGATGAAGATGCCAAAGCCAAAGCCAGGCAGTACGGTGGCTCGGCGGGCCCAAATCTCATTGTAGAGCCAAGTGCATACCAGCCTACCTACCGTTCCCTGGAGGATTGGATAAAGGCAGAGAACAAATTTCAGCCAAAGAGATTCTTCTTCTTCTATTGAAACCCGCCTGAATGAGAGCATCGTTTTAATGAATGCCGCCCAACATCCAAAAGGCCTCTTCAAAGCCTTTAGAGAGAAGCTCTGGTGGGATCCTGTGATTCAGGCCTAATTACAGAGTTTGGTCTCATCAGCCGCGCTGCCAGCTGAGCTTCTATGTGGTCGACGAGGGAACAAGGGCTGATGATGATGGTTGTAACCATGGATGACAACCCATCATGTGATATTAAGACACGCTGGAAAGGCAAACGTGAATCCTTTGATGATGAAAAACTGTTTCCTGCGTTGGAGAACAAATTAAATGCTCTTTATAGAATGAATCTGCGTTACATTTTCCACATCCACGCAGGTGGAGGGGGAATTCTGGTGGCGGTCCAGGCCAGCAGGATGTCCACCTCCCTTCAGCACTGGAGCGTTCCTGGAATTCTGCCTTTTTAAAAATGACTGGGAGCCATCTTGGGAATTTTGTGACGTTCTGCTCCTCTGGTCAGGCAAAGAAAACCAGGAGGCCAGACGAGTCAGGCTTGTGCCCAAATAATATTAATATAAAATGGAGACAGTTCCTAAGGAAATTAGAAGCTGCAGAGAACATCCTGCACTGTCAATGCAATAAACAGTGTCCCGTCAGCGGAACAGAGATCCAGCTGTCAGAGCCCGGGGCGATGGCAGATGAGAGAGGGAAGCGAAAAGTGGAAAAAAGGATTCACATGTTAATAAAAGGAGGAAATAACTGAAAGAATAATTTGGCATTTATGGAACATTTTCTTATTTATTTCTCACTGAGGTTTAAATGAAAAGATCGATAACTGTTTGGTAAAAACGAGGTTACACCCAGCAGCTGAGGGGAAATATCTGGAACCTGTTGGCTCGGTCCTGAAGTATCGCTTTGTTTAATCCTCACAAAAACTGAATTGCAAAAACGCTTGTTTAAAAAAATAAAATAAAAAGGACGACTGATTATTGATCTGTTTGCTGACGGGCATTTCCTTGTCAACAACTGCTTTAGTTTGGATTTAGGTGACATTTTAATGATCTGATAGTATTAAAAGGTGATGGTAACCTTATTTTCACAGCGGCACCGAGCTTGGTCGGACTTTGTAGTCATCTTTCCTTTCAGGAAACACCGGCATCAAACTTTCCAATATTAAGACAAACAATTTCTTGCTGAAGTGTATTTATTTGAAAGTTGGAAGAGAAATTATATCTTTTTTTTGGTTTGTCTGACTTTCTGCAGTCAAAAGTAAACACAATAAATTAATACAGTATCATAGCTTCACAGAAATCTCTTCCTACAGCACAGAAGAACAAAACGGTCACAGGTACAAATGTATCAGCGAGGGTGAGAAACAAAAGGCACATATGGAGACATTCGCTGTCTAAATAAAGTTTCAATACATTAATTATGCTACTTAAGCTTGGAGAAATCACATTTGTCATGCAAATTACATTTTTGAAACAGCGGACAACTGAAATCAAACCTTAAATTTAACACATTCAAAGGCAACGACCGATCAACCAATCGCCGGTACAATACAGCATCACTTCCTTAGGCAGCAAATCGCATCTTGGTGATGGAACATCTTCGACTTGTATCCTCTGTGTGAAGTTCTTCAACTTGTTCTCTTTGAGCTCTGGTCTGGATATGCGTTTAGCAAAACTGCAGTGTCTGTAAGGCCTACAAAGAGCAAAACATCTCAAAAAAACACTCTACTTTTACAAGAGTCCGGGCTCCACAAGTTCAAGTCCATGGAGGAGAGACCTCCCAGCCTCATCTAAACTTCAGGTAGGCTGGTTTGGAGTAGTTGAAGAGCAGGAAGTCCATTCGATAGAGGTTGTACAGTTTCTTCTGATAGAACGGACTGATGTTGTGGAAGAACTGGGCCGCCATGTCTCCGGTAGTCCTGGTGCTCTTGGAAGAGGTGGGGAAGCTGACCTGGTCGTCCACCCCGGCTAGCTGCAGCACGTAGCTGGAGTCCTGCTCCAGCGTCTCATATTTACCCACCACGTTGTAGTGGATGAGGCAGGGGTGGCACAGGGAGTGCACCTGCTCCCAATGCTCATTGAAGGGTTCCTCTCGCTGGGTGGCCGGATCCACGAGGTAATACACAAACTCCTCAAAGGAGACGTCGTTTCCTCTCTCCAGGGCGTCCGGTTGGGGATCCAGCCTGTGCCGCCGTACTATTTTTGTGCCGTATCTTTTATGGAAAGCCGTGTTGTAGCTCCGCGTGAATTTGTTGCGGTACGCCGACACCAGCCGCTCGAACGGCTCGCGGACAAAGACGAACTTCAGGTAGGACCTGAGGCGCTGGTTAATCTGGGAGGCAGAGTACTCCGACAAATTGTGGAGCTTTCCTGGGACATGGGCCTCGTTGGCAGGAATTTCCAGGGGGTGTCGGAGGGATCCGGCGACGCCCGTCAGCACCATGAGCACCCGCTTCCAGTTGGTGCAGGCCACTTTGGGCACATAGCAGTACAGCAAGCCGTGCTGGTCATCGACGATGATGTGCTTCAGGTCCTCGGGGATGAGGAGTCTGCGTTTCCGGGTGTAGGACTGGCAGGCTTCTTCCAACACCTCCCGCCGGCCCTGATGGATCGCCTGCACCGGTGACTCAACCTAAAGGGAAAAGAAGAGAGGAATTAAACTAAAAGTACTATTTATGAGTGATAAAACTTAGCGCCGTCTCTTGTCTGCTATTCCTTCCAGCTTTTATGATGCATCTCGATGGAGCAGGTTAGCCAAACGCGAGAGAGAATGGTGTCAAATTTTTAAAGCGTCAGACAAAACGCCTGGAACCACCTGGTGCTTCCATGGGCCAACCGGTTCAGTTTGTCCTCCGTGGGCCACAAATGGCTTATTTGCTTCTACAGTTTACTCCGCCTGGCTCATCAGTGCAGCGCTGGAAGCCTCGAGTCTATTGGTTTGACTCACAGCCTGACACTGTGTTTACTGGCAGACACTGTCACATCTAGGACACGCCAGAAGCTACGCCTTCCAGTCTGTGTCCAATATACAATGCTATCTTCGCACCTAAGGATTAATGCCCTTCATGTGGACCTTATAACATTAAGGTAATCTGACTACATATGGTCTTCAGGTGTGGATCAAACAGATTAGTCCACAGGGAGCTCTTATGGATGAACATAGGGATCAGTTATGGATGGTTTTTATTTCAAGTTTTGACCTGATGATTGTCATTTGCACAGGACGATCATCTGCTGGCCTGTCCTTCCTTTTTAAAAATCACTGCTTTTCACGTAATTACCAGAAAACAAATACAACAAACATGAGCAGAGAAAGAGAATTCAGATTTTAAATGTAATTTTTTAGATAAATGAACGAATCGCTGCTCGATTCCACTCTGCCAGCTTTCGGCAGCTTATTCTCTTCGGACAAAATGCAAAGTGGAATGGAACGAATAAAATACTTTGAGTAGTTAAAAGTCAATGATGTTTACCGGACCTACTTTGTTTTCTGGCATGTGTACCTTCTCTGTCCCCACAGGGAGCTTTAACTGGTAACAGCTGTTGGCTGCTTTTACGGCATCGTGTTTCCAACACATGAAGGGTACGTGTGAAAATATGTAGGGACTTGTATAAAGGGCAAGAGGCCGTTTAAAGCCCCAGCAAATGTCGTTTCTTAGAGAAAGCCCCTTGATTTTTGACTCAAAGACACCAAAATATTATAAAATATCACGACAACAGTTATTTATGAAAAAGTCTAATGCATCTTGATTTTCCACGAACAATGTGGAATGAGATTTTGTTCAGAAACATTTTGAAGATGTCTGGAGGGAGGAAAGCTGCATGATGACATGCGGTAACGAGAGTCAACTGAAGATAATACAACCCGGTGTCGGACATATCATCCAATCCGATGGATGAATAGATGGATGGATGGACGGACGGCCGGACGGATGGATGGATCCACCACATGCAACTCGGTTATTCTTTTTGAAGCTGATAAAAACAATTACCTGAGATAACAAGAGTGTTGCAGCGACACAAGAATCCTAGCATGGTTCTGTCCTCATTTAGCATGTTAGCGACTGCTAAATAGCACAAGCAAAGACAGATCCATCTGAGGTTGATGTGAATGTCGGTTTAAAATCACATGCGATCTGAATACAAAGTACCTGCCAGTTGGAGTATTAATATTATGGTGGTGTTAGGTGACCCTGCTATCTGTTATGCTACGTTATGCTACACTTACTGTGTGTAACATACACTGGAAGAAGTCTGTATTTGATCTGCTTTTCTCTAAAGTAACCGGATCTGACTTGAACGCGTTCAAAACCATGAATCCAGTGCAATAAATGTCACCGCCGTAATTCAACCAAGATGGCAAACCTCTTTACTCTGCAGGATGAAATGACATGAAGGCAGCCAGGCCTGACACGGATAACAAATGGATTACAACTCTCAAGAAACCGCAAATATGGACGAATATGTGGATCCACAATAAGATGATTAGTTACTCCGGAGGAGGAGACGCTCATCAAAGACAGATTGAATTCACTGGTATGCTCACAGCTCAAAATCATGCTTTCATTTTTACACCACCACATCCTCCAACTCGGCATCTTCCATCAAGACACAAGCATAAATAATAAGGAAACGGAAAGAGATGATTAGTTTTAAGTAAATTAAGTATTGGAACAAAATATGGTCAGTTTCCCCTTCAGTTGCGAGTTGTGATGCTGAATCCATCATAAGAAACCAGGATCATTCATTATCCATCCATCTTTACTGTCGACAGATTAACTCCTCTGAATTTACCCATCAGACTGAGCTTGCGATCGGAAATATGCAATATTAAATGTCAGCCAAGAGTTGCAGGCTAGGCTTTAAATGGAGTCACTAAATCAATTGCAGGAAATACGGGGTTCGTCGATGAACGGGACTGACCTGTTCGCCGTCATAAAGTGTCTGCAGTGAGCTTCTCCTCAACTTCTGCTCGCTGCGTCTTTCTCCCACCGTCTCCGAGGCTGACACACATCCGTCAAGAAATCCGACTGGAAAAGCTTGCAAAGCAGCACCAATCAGAGCAATGCACAATGAATAACAGCGAAATGTTCATACACTTAAATCATTTGTGACACACCCTCATATATAAACACGATTTTTTTTTTGTCTTCCATTTCAAAT
Source organism: Brachionichthys hirsutus (assembly GCF_040956055.1). Lineage (NCBI taxonomy): Eukaryota > Metazoa > Chordata > Actinopteri > Lophiiformes > Brachionichthyidae > Brachionichthys > Brachionichthys hirsutus. Next base: position 10,725,864 of record NC_090904.1, on the reverse strand, counting down.
ACCAGCAAAGACCAGCTACAATACAAAAATAAACTTCATTTGGTTATTTCCTCGGCGCTATCTGCTCCGCTGCCTTCCTGTATTTCCTGTGAAAATCAACTCCTGTCAGTCACTGTTGGTGAAAGCAGTCCGGACAGAGAAGTCAGGAAACGAAAAATTATCTGGATATGTTGAGAAGCATAGCCTGAGGTCTTGTTTGCAGTGATGAGCTTTCATTTTGATCTCAGATTACACGGCGCCACAAGGTCGGAGTCACGGTGCAGCATTTCGTTGCTAGTTTAGTTCTATGCTTCTGATCCATCCCTGAAAGCAATCTTCGGTTCAGACACTTGGACATTTAGGCTGCAGGGCCTGGGGATTGAAACAACGACCTTCTGGATGAGATAGATTGTGCCACACCACAGCCTTTTTGTCTCACCTTAGCTTAGCTCAAAGTCTTTGCTTTGGTTTCCAACCTTACTTTGTGTTGCTTCATGTTGAACAGAGACATCAGAATGGTATTAATCTTCTCAGTTGATCACTGAGTCTGGAAAAATGACTGTCATGATTACCCGACTCCTACACTAGAATTTATTTCATAGCACAGGTCCATAAACTCGTGACTCTTTACGAGTGATTTCATTTTTCAAAAGCTTCTCTTTCTTTGAGACGCTACAAGTCCTTGAGTATTATTTCCCCTTTTACGATCCACATTGAGTCACTGATGCACAAATCTGAACAAAGGAAGACCAAATTAAACTGACATGTACGGTCTTTGTGTTCCTCTTTCCTCACTGTGATGCAATCAAGGCCGGTCATGGGTGCCAAGCAGCTTAAGGCCTGTCAAGCCACGAACACACCAATGGCGAGGGCAGCCAGTCGGACACATTCAGGACTGCGTTGCGTAGCTATGATCAGAATATATGAAAGTAACTCGGCATAATGAGCTATCAGAGTTCCAAGACCAGACCGTGAGTTATGTGCATTTCCAAGTAGAGGTCACAACTCAAATTTTACTGCAAAATGTTTTCCACCCAAGGACGCTTAGCTTTAAGGACTGGCTGCTGAACTGCAGTGTGTTTTCATGTCAGTTACATTTGAGTGTGCCAAATCTAAAAAGGAACAAAAAAAGGTTCTGCAAAATGATTAATTACCTCAAATTACGCAAGCCCTTGTTAGATTTGTGATTTCCCCAAGCAGGCATACTTTCTTTACATCATCTTCACAGGCTCTAATTGGACAATTATTGGATATAAAATTATTTAAAAAGGTGGGAAAAAACTTCTCTTTAAACTAGCATGCATGATTTACTGTACATTATTAACTTAACTGTCAGAAGAAGCAGTTCACACAGAAGACAACTACTTAAATGCACGAGTGTATTTTACAGTGTGTGTACCTTTAAAGACCAGCGAGGAAGCAACAGTACACTATTGGTCAATAGCTCACAGTTGTGGGTCGAAGGTCCCCAAATTCAAGCTTGACGCCAAAAAAAAAAACTGCACTGGCCCCCACAAGCAAATCCATTCAATGCTAATGCTCAAGCCTTGATGGTGAGTCCATCAGGTGAGTTTTGAAAATCTCAAAGTGATCCAGAATCCAGAATCGCTTCTGGATCATCACAAAAATGTACGGTTATAACCTGTTCCTGGTAACTTTCCCAACATTTTGATCCATCCGGAAATTTTGAGCTTTGCTGCTAAAAGACAGACGGACAAATAAACGCCGGCACAAACATAACCTCCTCGGCGGAGGCAATTACTCAACGCAAATTCTGAAGCTTGATAAGTTGTGTGTAAATCACTATGACTAAGGAAACACTAAATGACAACACGGTCATTTGCTGCACGGCAGTTGCACGAGCGTGAGCATAGCTTTTTGTCATAATGCATTGAACAAAAAGGTAGATTTAAAAAAGTCATGTGACTGAAAGTTGAAGGGGAGGGTATAAGAGGAAGGAGAAAACGGGACAGTGCTTATTGTGCGGAAGTTGAAGGGAAAGCGTGGGCCAACGCTTCCTGCCGCAGAAGATGCACAGATCCTCAAGCAATGGGCTGCATTCATTTGCTGAAAGAACCAAACACTGTCTCAGCTGCTAGCTCACATTCCACCAGTGAGGGGGATTCACCAACCCCACCTAAGGCAAAATCAAAGCAGGGAATAGTCCTGTTGGTTTAACCCTGTGTGACCGGTGGACTTCTGCGTTGTGTTGTTCGTGCAGCGCGTGATGCAGGAAGTTGCCACGGGATACAGTGGGAACTTCTGGAGGCAGTCTCCGTTTAATCTGGTTGACAACATACAATATAAAAATCAACATGTGTCGCTAGCAAACGGTCCAGCCCACACTAAAGGGGGAGAAGACAGTTAGCATCTCCCCACCCTTTCTTCACATGAATAAATCAAAGCATCTGCGTGAAGTCCAAGCTCAATATCAACACAAATAAAAGTAAAGTACATTCACAGACGGAGACAAGGGCAACATGAGGACAGAAGGACACCCAAATCATTGGGGTACAATGGATGACTGGCATCGGGGAAACTCCGTGCTTATGCCAGATGCATGGACACACGAAGAAGGAACCAAAACATAGAAGAAGCAGCTGGAGGACCTGAACAGAACCAGGTATGAACAGAACCGTGACAAACAAAAGACAATTTTGTGAAATCATAATGCCCATAAATCCATAAACCAGTTACACCTGTCTAGATTCCTCCCGGGCTTCTATAGAAGCGACAGCTTAGGAAACGCAAAATATAGAAAGGCTGATGTGTGTTCCTCCTGTCCGGGCCATAAACGGAGCTCTGTGTTTAGGTCCCACTGGGAGAACCGGGCCGCCTCCCCATCCCCCTCCTCCTAGTCCTCTCCTGCCAAAGAACAACTTTACTGAGAGACACTGTCTAAAAGGAAAGCCTGATCCTTTTAGCCTGCAAATGTATGTGTAAAGGGGGTAAGTGCAAAAGCAGAGGTATGTGGGTGGTGTAGTGTCTATTTATGAGAATGTATGCAGATCCTGCTTGCAGACGTAAGGCTCCGGGTTCGATGCACACCTGTGGGTTTTTAGTCATTTATCGTTGCAAACTATCAGGACAGTCGGGTTTTGCGCTCAGACGTGTCAAATTGACGGATTACCAGATGTCGTAGCCTGTCTCCTCTGTTTGTCTGATTCCTGCCCAGTGCTCAAATCATTTACTGGAGAGTTGAATGCATGCCACACTCATGAACCCATCATGAGCAAAAGGCATATGATCCTTTTTTTTTTTTTTTGGTCATTCCATTTTGTATAATCTGACTAAAGATTCAGATTCAGATAGAGATTGAGCAATGCTAGCAGCTCCAACAAAGATTTAAGATGCTAACGCCAGCAAGATGAACGCTCACATAGACAACTGTGACACGGTCATAAAGTCAACTGAACTTGAAATCTGTTCTAAAGAGCAGAGTGCAGAAAGTCCTTATGTAATGAAGACTAGCAAATCTTTATCCATGGACAAAGATGTCCCCAGTACAGGAAAATAGCTGTAATTCTATCCACTAGTCTTTTAAGAGATAAGGATAGAACATATCCTGTTACAGACAGACATGTGGAAAAGGGCAACCCTACGTTCCCACCCCTGGCACGGCCAGGGTCTCGAGAACTTGCTGAATAATCAACTCGTGCAGCGCTGTGATGATGAGTAAGCAGCTGTCTAGGGCGGGGTAAGTTGGAAGTGCAGGGATCACCTTATCCAAACAAAGATAATATAAAGGAAAGACAGAGGACTGAGAGTAATTTCTGCTCCACAGGCCTTAAAGACATTAGGGACAGCGACTGATGCCGTGTCCCTGGAGCAAATGTGCTTAGTTGGCTGCAGGTGTACCAACAAACCTGGAGAGCTGAATAATTCATCTTCATGGCCTCATGTCAAGCCTGGACATGAAAGGTATGAGGTGGGGGTAACTCAGGAAAGAAGCAATGACAGAAACCCCACATCATTCTTTGAGCTTCTGCTTGTATTCTCAGGAGTTGTAACTAGCTTCCCGATAACCATCAACTCGAGATCCGTGCTCCTTGTTTTCACTTTCCAGGGGGATGTACAAGCGAAGCAGACACATTCCAGACAATGCTGCAACACACTGCCTTCCTCCTCCGCAGTCTTTATGTTTGCTAAACTCTATGGTGAAATCACAACTGCCTTTTAAAAAGTCTGAGATGTGGAGGAAAACAGATGATTGAAGAGACCACGTTTTAGTGTGGGAGGCATGTCATGCTCTTTAAGACTGCCATTTTCATCCTACGGTAGGGCAACATGTGCAATGAAATAGTAAATCCACCCTTCATCCATGTAATTATCTTAAATTTAGAGGACTGCTGCACATCCTACAAAAAAAGGGGGCAATTCACAAACAAGACAATTTTGTACTGTGTACCGCTGACTTGGTGGCGCATTCCTTTCTTTTGACTCCTTAGAACCAACAATACTTCCTTTATATATCTGTGGAGATTGTCAGTAATCCATGTCATGCCAGATGTGTTGAATAAAGTCAACTGGACTTGTAGGACTCCAGGACCTTCCTACAAGTCCTTCCCTACAAATCGGCAAGACTTGTAGGAGTCAAGGGCTTTCCAGGACTTTCGTACAAGTCCAGTTGACTTTATTCAACAGATAATGCGAGCTTTACCAAAGATAGAGAGGAAAGGTCGAGGTATACAGAATACAAACAGGACAGATTGGCTGCAAACACTTAAAATTGGTTTTGGACATGTAGCCATTGTTCAAAGACAAGGGAATAGTGGTCATACACTGAATTCCAGGTCGGAAGTTCGATCCACAATCCAAACCCCCGTGAAACGTAACAGACTGGCGAACCTTTCAATATCATCAAACAGACCGATGTAACGCCGACAGGCTGCTTTGACACATTCCATGCTCATTCAACTTAATCTAAAACAAGAGCATGTTAGAGGCAGCATATTCCCATCCAGATCCCTTTTGTGTCTGAGGCAGAAATAGGCTAATTATCTCCTCTGTATCAGATGTGATACTGAAACCAGTCACTCTGGTCCAGACGGTGAGACAAAAGCCAAAGAGGCTCCGGAGTTATGTAGTAGAAACATGTAGCTGTAGGCAAGCCCGAGGAGTCGCTGAACAGGTCTATTGATAATTTGTAAATTCAAAACGGGTTAATGAACTGGAACATTCTGCGTTTTGTGAGACCTAGGGGGGGGGGCAATTTGCTGGTACTCTAGTTGCTCCAGGTCTTCTAAAGCCAGAACAATTTATCCTATGTTTTCTGTGTAACACCTGCAAACACGGAGGGGCACTCGAGCGGGATCCTTGAATGTTTCCAATTGCTCTAAAAGCAGTATATTAATTGTGAAACATTCCATGTTAAGATAATACTATGATTGTATGGAAACCTTCTAGGTCTCAAAAAAAGCCTGGTCTTTCATAGATTTCATTTTTTTTAAATAAGGCTGAATTCTTTCACACATCACACACACCCAGAACTAACTGACCCTCACTCCTCTCAGCTTGGGTTAGGAGCTTATTCGGGTCCATGATATAGCCTGGCCTGTCTGAATGAGGCCATTCATGGCTGAATGTGGCAGTATGTGTGACCTGGAAGAGGTAGAAACAGATCTCAGCGAGAGCCAACAACGCTACCAGCCAGCTGAGACTTCTCCCTGGCCTCTTCCACGTAGCAGAGGAAACAAACCACCAATCTGTTCTGTAATTAAATTGTTCCTCCACCGAGATCCGTGGTTCTTGGGGAAAATCAAACACAAGGAAGGGAGTGAAGCCGAAGGGAACATGAAGGGATTTCTTAGAGTCTAAGCTACATGGTTCAGCCTCTACGTTCTGAAACAGCAGTACATTCACAGTTTGCTAACTTAATTTGGGCGCAGATTGATTTGTTTAGACTTAATGGCTACTTAGACTCTGTGTGGCCCCGCGATGAGCTGGCGACTCATCCGGGGTGTACCGTAACTCTTGTCCATAGCAAGCTGGGATAGGCAAAGTGGAAAAGCGGATGGATGGATGAGATTTCATTTTGTAGATTTACTATGTAGTAGGTTGAGTGGAAATATTAATTCAGAGAAACTATTCTTTGTGGAGTTATTGTCCTTTATTGGCAATGTGCACTTCCTGCAAATGAAACAAAGCCTCTCATAAACATTTCAAATGAGATGATGAAATTCAGATCATCCTTGGAGGTTTTTGCCAAAATAAACCCTGTCTTTTCTTTTTTTTTTTTTTTACATGACCCTTAAATTGAAATTTTCACTGAGCAAAAAATGAATGATAGTAGAAGAACTTTTACCGGAAGCCTGTTTAAAAAATGAATGAAAAATACATGCGGAAATTCATTTTTAAATGCCGTCCCTCCTTTACAAAGGTCTACCCACTGGAGAACACGTGTGGGGGTTATCGATCGCTGTGCCTTCCGCTTAATTTGATTTCTTTGTTTCAGTGATGAAGACTGCAGCGCGTGCCCGCCGATGAGGGTCAGGACCCGGATCAGACGTAATGTTTCTGATTCCGTTACAGCACATTTGATATTTAAATAAGATTTTTTATTTTTCTGCTCACCTGGCTTCAGACTGACGTTGAAGTAGAGGATGGCCATAATGAAACAGCCCAAACACAGAGCAAAAACCCTCCGCATGACTTTGGGCTTCCTCATCCCGAGCCGTGTGAGAAGTACCGGTAGATCCGTTTTTTAGTACGGCTCATCCGGGGAGACGTTAACGATGTAACGGCGTCTGCTTCATCAGCGGCGGGAGCATCGATCCGGCTCGTCGACCTGCGCTGCTCCCGGCCTGCCTGCTCATCCTTACCGGGAGCGGCGGTGATGAATGAAGGGGAAGGTTCGGCTGGTCGGAACCGGCCTCCGGTTACCGGTACATTAGAACCACAGACCAGGCTACGGCGCCGGGTTCGTCCGAGCAGGGCCACCGACCGGTCTATTTGCGTAAGAATCGAGCTCGAGCCTTTTCAAACGGGAAGTTCCGCTTTGATCTTTCAAAGTAAAACGCCTATCCGCGAACTCTACGATAACCGCTTTCAAAAGAACACGACCCAGTTTGAGAAAATACCTTTTCAATATACCTCTAAAGTTTTACTAAAATTGGGACATTTAATGTACATAAAATGTACAATAAATTTATAACAAAGAATGAAGAAATATTGCAATAACTAATGTGATGTAAAATACATACGTAGTTTAATGAACTCTTTCTATGACGTTTCATTCTTATATTCTAAATCACCCTTCCTCTCGTTTTCATAAAATACTGGACATATGCCCACCTAGAAGGATTTTCGTGCTTTTATTTTGAAGGCAGAATGAACACAACTCATTGTTGTTCTCTTTATTTTATTTCTGCAGAGTGAATGATGCCCCCCTCCACAAAAAAAAAAAAAAACTAGGATGAATCCAAAGTGTGACAAATGATGGATGTGCTTGCTGTTGATTTCACCTCTCAGTGACTTCTGAGCCGTAAAATCAGCTTCGCAGAATTGTACCAAAAATACAGTAATGTGGCAGCTGGGGTGCTGCTGAAATACTATAAAATAAGCGAAATAACTGTCCCTTTATTAAAGTTTATACACTGAACTCCATGTTGGATCTTGTGTGGGATTATATTTAGCTTTCTGATGTTTAATGATGGACATTTACAAGTTGTAAATAAAAAGAATCGTGTGAAAATACGATACGATGTCCAGTCTGGCACGTATAGCGCACTTCCTCAGTCAGATAATCAGTCTTTATGATGGAAGAATTACCGACAGAACGAGGATCCTCGAATCGCAGTAGGATATTTCTGCGTCGGCCTTGTGTCCCAATGTGGACCGAACCGCCGGCTCCAGGATTTTCAGGAAGAATGGGAGGTCTTAATCTTGTCAGTGTAAAGTCCACTGGCAGAAATATCGACCAAACTCTAATCTCTAAATTCACTTTGGAACTTTGGCTCTTGCTCAGTGTGTCAAACATTCATCAATTTGAGACCAAGTACAAAAGAAGTGGCTCATAAATACCAGTCATATATTTCCTTACACATTCGCATTAGATGGAAGCATCATGGGGAGATTTACCTCCTCGAGGAAACCACACGACTGCGCCAAGGTCTTCAGAAGCTAACGTTAACCCGACGACTGCTCCCATTCTGGGGGGGGGACGACCAGATGCCATCTTGCAGCTCCATCAGTCACGGGTGCTGAATTCAAGTTGATCTTTTAAGAACAGAGAGGACTTCATGCCGAGCGACTGTTCACCTTTGACCTTTTTTAACATTCCGCGTGTCTTTTTTCCCAGAATTCCGGCATCAAATCCCCTGGAAGAAGTCAGAATGGGTTAGGAGTGCATGCGGCTGATCAAACCCGAGGCGTGATGGCAAGACTGTGCGAAGCCTGCCGGTGTTGACTGTGTCGGTATGGAATGACGCGAGATCGCCGCCGGGTTATGGCTGGTCGGCGCACATTTCCCTCAGCGGCTGACCAATTAGATGGAAGGTGTCAGAGGAAGTGATTTATATGAATGGCTTCCTCCCTCTGGTGTTAATGAGAACTATGATGCACTATCGACAGCTTATTACCAGAAGACGACGTGGAGCTCATTCAGCATTCTCCTGCAGCTTAATGAGCGCACAAACAAAAACACACTCAAAATGAGCTAAATCTCACTGGAGCAGGAGAGAAAAAAAAAGAAATTGATATTGTAAATGAGAGTGTATATTTTTAGACTCTCCAAAAAAAGCTTTCAAACAAAAATTAATTATTACATTTACACTTATAATCTGTAAATAGTTCCATCTTCTGCTTTTAGGTCAAACTTTTTCTTATGTTTTCCATCCATTTAATAGAATGCAAAGGCCTTTAACCCTTTACATGCTAACAAGTGCTAGTTACATGACAAAGTAGCTTCTCTGCTGGTTAGCTGAACCGCCTCCCCGGTCATGCCTGGAGGTTTTATTTACCATGAAATCCTGCTTCTGCTGATTTTGGCACCAAAACCTTCGCAATCATTTCTGGCAAAGATTAGATGCAGCAGATTAGAGAATTTTCTGACACTTCACACGTCAAGTTTTGGTTTGGTTTGGACTTTAAACTTGCAGAAACGACTGGGTTCTCATACCGTACCTCCGGCAAGGCCCGTCAGTCCCTTTAAAAGCACAAAGCCGTATCTTGCAATTTTAAGGAGTGTAGGAAAAAAATGAATCAATCCAAAAACTAACAAAGAAATCTTGCAATATTCCAATAATACAAAATGGTCTTATGTTTTGCTTCATTTCTTTTGAAGTTCTGAGTTAAGATACTGACTGCAATAAAACTACTATTGTCATGTTTTATCTGAGTATTTAGAATACTCAGAAAGTATTTGTGAAGTTTTTGTGTTAAGATACCTGAAATAAATATAATGCTGTATTCTAATCAGGCTACAGTGTAATATGTAAAGGTGTTATTCAGTGGAGACATGCTGATATTACAGAGTGGGCTGCCCCCTAGAGGCCGGTCAACGTCATAGCATTAAAAAGCTGCACGCATAATTAAAATCCGACATTTCTTCAAATATATTTTGCTGTCCATGTGGAAAAAGTTCTTAATGTTGCAAAACCCTCTCTGTTTTAAATCATTCTAACGTGCCTATAAAATTAAGATGTCTGAATAAAAAGGGGTCACTGTCAACTTGAACAGCATCGTACCAATAAAATAAAAACGTCACCTCATCAGGACGTTTCACAGAAGAATACAGAAATGTGTCTCCTGAAGGAAGTCATCATATGAACAGAGAAGTCTGACCCTAAATGGCTTGCTCAAAAGACACAACCCAATTTCCTTTCATCGGGAAAAGCTTCTGATAATAGGTCAGAAATCTTGTGTGTGAGTTTATGCCCTTTTATATGTTACCCTTCATCCAGACATTTGCCATAGCTCTATTATTACAACATTGGTTATCGTAAAACATGGAAAGCTCCATTTCGGTTCCATCCCGGTCATTTAAAATCATTTACTACCGGTAATACTTCCCAATGGATTCCAGTATGGAGCCACTGGATTTCATTCATTCACTTTGTCCTCAATTAAAAAGCAACAAGAGCCTCCGGCCTCATGATCCGGAGAGGAAGTGGGTGGAAAATCGTTGCCGCGGCCAACGCTGGACAGGCTGCATGACTCAGCTAATCTCATTGATCGATTTTCATGCTAGAAAGAAACTGTGTAAATGGAAGTTTTCAGCATGAGCTCGTTTTAAATGGTATATTGAAATCCAACTTTCAGTCATTTTATGTCCAAACCTTGAACATACGTGGGAATCCGATTACGTAAAGGGTCATGCAGGTCAGTGGTGATAAGGAGCCCGTTTTGAAAACAGCAAGTCATAGTGAGACATCATGACTTCAGACCTCTCACTGATAAGACAATCCACGGAAGCCATAAGGTTTATATTGGGTTCAGCTTAAAGCAGAATTACACCGTTTGCAGTTTTATAAATCCAGATAATGTCAACCACGGAGAAGGAAGCAAAGACATTTAATTTCCACGACGGAGGAAGCGGCCGGAGATTCCGCTGTGGTTTGTCTGGGCTTCGGTTACGTTGGATGTTGCAAAGCTCACTTCTGCGGCCTTTTTTCATACAAGTGATCGTTGAGCAGGATAATAAACTTCAGTGCACTATTATTGCGATTAAATGAGCTCTTCATCATGCCAGCTGAAGTACTAAAACAGATTATAGCTCAGATGACCTTTGACCCACACTAACATTTATTAAACGGGGCATCAGTTTTGGTGTCCCTGGAACAACAAACATTAGACTTACTGATAATAAAAAATAAAATAGGTTCCCACCCACCATTCTAGCATGTTATTCTCCCCCCCCCACCCCACCCCACCGCGCATGTTATCTCAAGTTGTCAAACAGGATCTCCTGCAGGCAGCGTGACAACTTCCAAGTTCACCTGTCAGACTGTGGGAAGCATCTAGAAACGGACGGACAAACCCGGGCGATTGCATAACCATAAAGTCTTCGAGCTAACAAGCAACAGTCGTGACTGGAGCCATTTACAGGAAGGATGCACGCGATTGGCTCGGGCGATACGTAGTGACAGGAACAAACTTGACTGTTTTTGCAGTTTAAATACTTGTGAATTATGATTTCTCGTGTGCTCGTTAATTCTCACCCATTCAATTAACGCATGGGACGAAGTATTTTATCCCAATTTATCCTCAGCACCTTTACAATTAAGAATCTCAAAAGTTCTTAGTTAAAATGTCGATAATAGAAATTATAACTAATACCAGCAGATGACTTGTACCCGAACTGCAAGTCATCTCTGAAAATGTATTCTCACTCAGTGTGAGCAGCTTTAAACATTCACTCCGCAATAAACTTGAACAAGTGCTGAAAGTAGCCTTTATTACATTTTGATTAGTGATGACATCGGTTCGACACCAACATTCATTCATAAAGATGGGCAGAAGAGCGTCCTCTAGATCACTGAATACAGCTCTTACATACACATAAGGCAGAGGCAAACAGTGAGATGCAACAAACAAACCTTAAATTCAGAGTGATGCGTCATTACATCTAGTACCACCCCCCCCCCCCCCCCCACCACCGATTCAAATATGTCTTCATGTTGCAGGGTCTGAAATTTAGTGTCTCTTGATCTCTGCCCGTTTGTTCAGACGGACGCTTTGGTAGAAATAGGATGAAAACCTGCCACCACACAGCAAAGAAACATTTCCACCTCGGCCATAGAGAGCCGAGAGGAATGTGTGGAATAAAGAGCACCAGAAGACGGAGTGATATTTAGGCTTCCCCTCCCAGAGTTCAGAGCCAACCAGACCCTGCTATGCAAATTTAAATCTGCCAATTTCAGCCTGCATTACCATCGACTGGGGCGATGAAGAAGTGTTTTGAGTTGGAGTTTGGACGAAGAGTTTGGGCGACCATCAGGTGCTTCAGGAGAGACATCAATCCGAGCCCACCCGGGTATCCAGGTTACGGGCCAGGACATCATTAACAGCCCACTGACACACCCGTAGGCGTGTGGCTCCTCCCCTGAGGGACACGCTGACGGGGCCCAGCAGAGTGACCCCGCTGTCCAGCAGGCTGCCCTCATCTAAAGACCTCAGCCTGGGCGAGACGCTCCGGCTGCTCCATCACCTGATCAAATCGATCTGGGTTGGTAGGTTTGTCCTTTTGAGCAACGACCCGGAGAGGCCGAGCAGAAGGGTAAACCAAGATCAGATGGAGGCGGGGTCTAATGTGAGGGCAGCCCGCTAAACGAGCAGGGCTTAACCTCAGCAGCCGGCCTGGGCGATGCTTCCACCAGAGCTCTTGGTCACTTCCAGAGTGGTAAAGATCTAAAGGATTGAGATGAGAACACATCAGATAAAAACAATAAAGCTTAAACATTCAGCGTCCTGCATTAAAGCCTCGTTTCTACATGGAAATCCAAGGACACATCAAATAAGAGGCGGCTGAGCCGGTTCATCTGCCGCAATGATCAATGTACGACATTAACATAACAAACGTGATGCAAAGCCCGTCGGAGCGCCGAGGGAAACAGATGAAAGCAGACATGCTAATACTCCAAGCCACCGTTTCATGTGTTCTGAACGGATCCGTGTCTCGCACCGGGACCAGGGACGGAGCGTGAGGTTCACACGCCCACTGAAGGACAGCATGCGGAGGAGGGCGCTAGCCCCTGGACCCGTTGGACCTACGCAGCACAAGTTACGGACCCCCATCTTACCTCAGCACACGTCGGGTGGATGCCGATGGTGCCGTCCAGCTGCTCCTTGGTCACGCCACATTTCATGGCTGCGCTGAAGCCCTGAGTCACCTCTCCGGCGTTCGGGCCCAGGTAGTGGAAGCCGATGACCCGATCCTGTCGAGGGACGGGTTTCAGTAACGGAACGCCATTCCTCATGTAAACAGCGCGCTTCGCTGGCAGCTAAGAACAGAAGCGGAATTTCATCTTACGCCGTCCAGCTTATTGCAGATGATCTTGGCGAAGCATTTGTTGTTGTCTCTTTGAGGTAGCGTGAACTCCAGAGGCCAGAACAGACTGTGGTACACCTGAACACACGAGAAACAATCAGTGCGTCGATCAGTCCGATTAGTCAGACCCAGCAGTGGAACGTTCAGCACATGGATTCCAGGAACTCAGAAGCGGAGCTGAAGGTTACCTCAAGGTTGTCCCCTCCGTAGATCGCCACGGCTCGGTCCTCCGACAGACCACAGGCGCCGTACTCCAGCGGGGTGAAGACAGTCGTGGGAACGTTGACGTAGTCGCACTGTAAAAACACACTCTGGGTTACAAACCTGCTAGAAGGGAGCAGGGAAACCTTCTGCATGTGCTGCAGATTAACTCTCCATCGCGTCAATCATCCACAATAATATCAGGATAAATCCCTTTTATACAGCCAGAACTTTCTTCCTCTTTATTGGACAACAGGAACTCAGACTTGCGCTACCTTGACTTTTGAGCCTCCGAAGAGGCGGCGGGCCAGCAGCTTCCCGGCCTGGATGGCGACAGGCGTCAGTTCCCACTTGTCTTCCAGAATGTCGCCGATGGCGTAGATGTAGGGGACGTTGGTCTGCTCTTCGTCGGTCACTGGAATCTTCCCATTTCTGGATGATGATGAAGAGGTCAGTGAAAACAATACTTTAAGTATTTATAGAGCAAGAATATATTTGTGGTTTCTCATTACACAGAACGATAACACGGACCGGTTCCTTCATAAGCGACGGTGCATCTTCTGAAATGAGCCAGCTTTTATCTTTTACTGTATTTAACGGTGAAATCATCAAACCCGCCGATTGATCTGCACGCCACGGGACTCACCCAGCGCTCTTTAGAGCTGCCCCGTGCAGTCCTATAGGCCGAACCGTTTCAGAGTGGAATGAGTCGGTTTGTAAAGCACCAACACTTTATATTTAATGCTGGAGTAAATCATCGTTTGCACACTTTGCTGGAACGACGGAGGCCAATTTTGCCAAGCTTCATCTAAATTTACGCAACATGCAAAGGGAACAGCGATAAAGATCTCTCCACTTTGCCCGTCATAAAAACACTGCAGAGACAGTCGGGAGACGCCATACTTGCAGAATCACCATGACTACCACCATTCTTAAAGGTGCAGGCTTCCTGACTGGAATGGGACCATGACACTTACTTGGGGTTGACTTTGACCCCCACTACGTCAAGGCCGATCTTCTCTGTGCATGCATCTCTGCCGACTGCTATCAACACCTGAGGAACACGGACGGTTTGGTGCGGTTAAGGAGGATAGAGTCATTCCGGCTGGGAATTTCATTAACATGAAGTGAAGGAGAAAAATAATGAAAGTATGTTTCAGATTATTTCACGGGAGTTCTTACACAAACCCCGATTGCTAAACATGACACGGCAGATGGATTGTTTTTGAGACTAAAAACAGAAACTGGAAATCAAGTCTCAAAAGATAAATTTAGCAGAAACTGAACTATTCCCTCCGTGTTTGGTCGGATACAGCCGCAAAGTTTAAACACAAATAAACAATCACACATTGTGAAAACCTAAGAATGAAACTATTCCATGAACAACTGGTGGCAACTAGCCAGTGACTTCCACGGCGCTGCGCTGGAGGTATGACGAGGGCGCGTCGGGCCGATCGGGACTTACCGTGTTGTACTCTCCCTCTATGATGTCATCGCCTTCCGTAGCCTTGGCTGTCACCTTCAGCCTGCCTGGAGAACCGGCTTCCAGCTCCTCTATCTGACACGCACAGATGGAATCAAGTCAAGGGGGGGCGGAGGGGGGGGGTCCAACACAAGATTTACAGTCGCCGCTCACCGATGTCGGGACACGCTTGTGGAGGAACTTGACACCGTGATCCTGCATGTACTCTCCGGCGCGGTTGGCCATCTCCTGGTCGAAGCCCCTCAGCAGGATGGACCGAACCATGATGGTGACGTCGAGACCCAAGCCGGCCAAAAAGCCGCCGCATTCCAGAGCCACGTACGACGCCCCGATGACCAGGGTCTTTCCCGGACAGTAAGGCAGCGAAAAGAGGTCGTCGCTGGCGGGAAAACAGGAGAAAGAAATTAGCGTGACCAAGTCGGCTAAATAAAATATTGAATATCCGTTTCTGACCAACATGAAACGCACGCGAGGATCAAAGGCTAAATAGACGTCCTTAATCAAAACCAGGACCAGAAGATGAGCCCCCGTCATTACAGGATGCGTTTGTGAGCTCACACTGTCTGAAGCTACAACCTCGTCTAAAGTGAGCTCTGGGTGGACGTGCAGCACGGAGCCCCCACCTGGTGATGCAGTACTCCTTGTCCCCAGGGACGCCCAGGTAGCGCGGCCTCTCGCCGGTGGCGAGGACAAACTTATCTGCCGTGTAGATGGTTTCCTTCCCTTGTCTGCATACAGCCTGCATATAAACAAACTTGTTTAAGTGTTCGCACATTTGACCCATTCCGTGTGCAGAAAATGTTTTTAACCAGAGAAGCAGCAACGATGTTGAAAGATGAGGGTAAATGTGCAGAAACATTTGATCAAGGCAACTAAAAGAGAAAGAAGAACGTTGCTTCCAGAAAGCCTGACGCAATCGCTCAGCCTACTTGGATAAAAGACAAGATTCGACAGGCCAACTTGAGAGAGAAGCTCCTACACGGAGAAACAAAGCTGCCTCTGAACATCTGAAACGCTGAACGTTCCTTCTTTACCTTGACTTTGTGTGGCTCGATGAACTCGGCGAAGGCGTTTCCGTACTCGACCTTCTTGTCCCTCAGCGCCACCCTGTAGCCCCAGTTCAGCGAGCCGATGTGGTCGTTCACCGCCGTCTTCATCGTCTCCCAGTTGTGTTTCACTGAACCGACAGACCATCATAAGTGGAATCGATGGAATGATGAGCAAACTGGTTAGATGTACCCCCCCCCCCCTCCCCCACGACCCCCGGGGCCTCACCCGACTCATCAAACTCCCAACCAAACTTGCGTGCATCCTTCATGGCGACGCCGAGCAACGCCGTCTGGTGCATCAGCTTCTTGGGGATGCAGCCCACGTTCACGCACGTTCCGCCGAGACCTGACGGGCCGCGTACGAGTCGGATAAATAACGCATCGGCTGTACCCAACGGGGTGACCAGAATGTGGCATCGCCTCACCCCAGGAGGTTCCCTTTGGAGTGGGCACGACGTAGTCCAGCACCATGACCTTCTTCCCCAACGTAGCAGCTTCCTATTGTCAACAGAACGAGTCACTGAAGCAATGCACGGATCTGGGAATCATTAACACCCACGCGACACTGCAAACACTGGACGCAGGAGGAAATGGTTCATGTCCCAAACACTGCTGGTTACTCATTAGAACACTCTTCAGTTATCTGGAAATCAGAGTAGCATCCCTTCCAACGCCAGCTCGATGAACTGGGTCACCTTTGAGCAGGCGAGGCCTCCAGATCCTCCTCCCAGGACGATCAGGTCGTAGTCGTAAGTCTCTCCGGCGCCGTTTAGCAGCTGCTGGAGGCTGCCATCTTTGCGAGCCTGAAAGAAACAACAAGGTTGTGACGACACTCGTAGGGGACAGAGCGGCGAGGGCGTCGTCAGGTTCTGCTTTTGTTTCCGCTACGCATTAGAGCCGACGCACAGCACCACGACTGAGCACCAACGAAGAAGACGCTCGTTCACGCGCACGCTCTGTTACTCACTTGCATCGTTTTGTCACAGCCACCGACGTGCGTCTTGTTGATGAAAACGTTGGGGACACTTTTCTGTCCCGTCATCTCAAGCAGCGTCTCCTGGTAGTTTTTCCCGTCCTCTGCACAGAAGGACTCACGTCAGAGTCAGACGTAGCTTATGTGGCCGTACAGACGTGCTTCAGTCGGGCTGAAAAGTGCCGGCAACTCCTAACCGTTCATAACCAGTTCCATTTCACGGTTACTATTAGTAGCAGCCATTTGAGAACGTTTTGCATCTTTGCCAGGTAAAACCCTCACCGACGACAATAAATCACTTTTGCAAGTATGTAAATGAAGCGCTGCTCGACGGGACTATCCACACCGAAACCGGTTTCAAGCGTAGCCTGGTCTAAACGCCACAACCGTTTTACGACGAGCCAAATAGTCGCCGACTTAATCCAGTCTAGCGGCAACAGGAAGCTGTGCTGTCGGACCAACAACAGATTATCACTCCTTCAGTTTCGACAGACGACTTGCTTCACCAACTTTCGCCACCCATGTTACTCACGACCTAGCAATGCACGCAATGAGGCGGACGCCATCAAGTTTTACCGCCGGTTACTTCAGGGAGAGACGCCGATGCCAACAGGATGGCCAAAAACACACCCACAGGAAATACTTCTACTTCAGCAGAAACTTAAAATATGTAATCTGAAAATACCTTGAGATAGAAAACAATCATCATGTTCCATTTAAACAAATATCCGGATGCAGAAGGGATTGCTGGCCCGGGGCCAATTCGTATTCATGGAGTGACTCAGCATTAAACAGACAAAGTTCACATCACACTGGCGTCTGTAAGCAGCTTTAAGAGAATGTGCTGATCAGGAAACATTTCAGGCCAAGAAGTGTTTTCATTTCACCATCATCATAAGTATTACATTAAAGTACATTTGGGTGCAACAAAGCTGAATATTTAATGTTGATGGTAGAATACTCTGCATTTGTTTTCATGCAGGCGTGTGGGAGAGGGATGTCAACAACTTGTGTGTGTGGTGTGTGCGTGTGTGTGTGTGCGTGTGTGCAAACGAATTGTCCCATCTCACCCATGAGATCTAACTCCAACGCGTTATACTCGACTTGGAGCTCTTTGAAAATGTCTTTCACCTGTAAAGACACGAGAATGTACACGTCAGACGTCACTCAGATACCGAGAGCACATTCACCAAATACACACAAGAAGAATCCTCTTATCAAATTAAACTACATGGTTGTTAGCTGCGACTCTCCACGCAACACCAAGTTATCTCACCAGAGCGGTTAACACATTCCCGATTTGCCATTGTCAACATAAAACCCCGTTAAGCTGCTCGATGCTAATTATCTGCTGTTAGTTAGCTAACAAAGAGACTGCGTTTAACACAGCAAGGCCAAAACCAGCAAGTAGACCGAGCCCATCGACGTCACCGGGAGATGATAGAAGTTCCCCGGCAGCCGAACGCAAAGCCCCGCATTAGGACTAAACGGACATCTTACCTGCAGACAGTACGGGCAGTAGCTTTTACTGAACACCATCACTTGATTGGAGTCGATGAGCTGCTTTATCCGCTTTTTGAGGTCATTTTCTACGGGCGGCATTTTAAATGTATTTCCGTCTGCCTACAATGGGCAAGCTTCGAGAGACAACTGACTGTAGAACTGGTAGAAATCCCGGAGGGGGGAAAACAAAATCGAACTCTGTACTTCCTGCCGGAGATAATACCAGACAGAAGACGTGTCCGACAGACCTGCCGCTCTGCTGTCTTGAGGCGGTCTACCTTCCGCGCCAAAGGTCTGTCACCATTTCTTGTCTCTTGTATTTGTGCGCGCTTGATGTGTTACTCCGTGTGTGCCGCATATTACATTGCTTGTCATTGACAAGAGTGAGAGCTCCGCCCGCCCGGTTACTCCCGTAACTTAAAACCTGCATACATATTAAACGTCACAGGGTTTCTATTTACATGCCGGAAAAGCAAAAAACGTAACCCCGCCCCAAAAACAAACAAAACAAAGCAAAAAAACGAAAAACTTTCAGCCTCATTTATATATATTAATATAAAAAATAACTATAATTCAACACACAGACCATGTTTTAGTTAATAATCGATTACTAATGTAGGCAGTCTAATTTATTTCTGACCCTGTTAACTCGACATGTAGCGCCTCACGAGCAATAGTTGGCTATCTTCCGCCATCTACTGGTGAATGTAGGTTATGACAAATAACAGGCAACATTTCTCCGTCAAAAGTCTGTCTGTCTTATTGCTGACACCCATCATTGATCCATTAAATCATTTCCTATCTGACTACGCCCTGATATGGCCTTGAGACACCCGAGGACTGAAACCACTAAGTATGCTTCATGAAATAGAGATGCCACAACAGCTTAGGGGGTAAGAAATTGATCATGTCAAGAGGATTATGTTCTATAGGTTAAGGACACAGGGCAGGTATGATGATGGGTATTGGAAAAGACCAACACCTACTCATATTAGGAATCACCTATGAGAAGCAAACGTGTCAATAATGGTCAACTCAGCAATTATTTTATATGTAGGCTATTTATCCGAGCTTTATCTGTTTTATCTGTCTTTATTACTTTTTTCATGACCGACGAGTCACATTATGATTGTCAGAGTATCTCAAATATATTTCCGTTGTAATGACTCGATTGGGAAACCGAGCTGTCTCTCCGGATAATTAGTTATTTCACCTATATGAACTCATATAGTATTACATTTTTCAGATATACACCCACTAAACGTCCTCTGCACCTAAACTTACGCCACCTTTGCTGAATCAGACAAGCATCGTCAAGGGAACGCAATTTTTACGCATCGTTTCCAGGTGAGTGTCGTTAGATGACTTCACTTTTCACGGATCCCGGGTGGGAGCGGCGCGGAGCGCATGACTATGAGGCTTGCAACACTTTATACCTGCGCAATGACTCTTAAGAAGATCGGGTCAACCGGAAAACAGTCAGCCATTCCCTGAACAAGTTTGAACAGGAGCCGCGTCCCGCTGAAGGCTGCGTGACGCCGACGCCGCCTGTGCGCGTCTTGACACTTATTATTCGTTGCTCCACCTCCATCGCGCCTTGAATTGGAGTCGCAGTTCAGCTTGCAGCGAGGCAGTCTCTGGCAAGAAGGGAGCGGACGGGAGGCGGGTCGGCGAGGAAGGAACGGAGAGAAAAGTAACGATGGCTGAAAATAAAATCGGTCCGAACCTCCAGGCTGGAGCCGGATTTCTCGCCAAACGGGTCCAGAAGTCTTTGAATCGCGCCCAGGAGAAGGTGAGCCAGTGAGACCTTTATCACATGGGGAGGATAACTTCTGAATAACTGTCATCAGCGTGGGAAGACTCCGCCAAATTAGTAACGTGTTCCACCCTTTGTCTGCGGGGTTGTCAACGGGATTACGCAAAAAAAACAAAAAAAAAAAACAAGCCCTTGTTTCCAAACTGTTTGGTAGGAAGATGGAGTTTTGGGTCAGAATAGTCTCATAAATGTTGACGCGCATTCAGATGAAGGGGAGGATCCAGGATATTAGGTTTTTTCCTTTTCTCTGACAGTCAGATTGGGTGTATTTCGACATCAGAGTTTAATGCGTGGATTATGATGGGGGGGGGGGGGGCGGGCAAAGAGTCGTTCCAGTTGTTTTAGCTGCAGGCCTCTGTCCTCCAGTTTAACCAAGAAACACAAAAGAGTTTAATCTAAAATGAGTTTTGAGATTCACATCAATGCTGCCAGAGTCCAGCAGCTCCTTCTTTTTTTTTTTTTGCATAGTTTTGTTTGACCTTAGTGGAACTGTAAGGACGGGGAATTTGGCGTATTTCTTATTTAATATGATTCTCTCTAAGCTATTGTGAATTACTGGTGTGTTCTTGCATGTTGCGTGAAATAAAATCGGGTCAAGCTGACCGTGCTCACAACGCCGTGTGGGATCATGTGATACTAACCATGAGTGGAAAGGGAAAAAGCTCTTTATGCAAGCCACGGAGTGGGGTTAGGAGTCTATGTCGCAACAGTCTACTTCTGTCAATGTGAGGCATCGACAAAAAGGGTAGCGAGGACTTCCCTGGCCCGACCGTCCTGATGTTCAGCGCTGTACATGCCTGAGAGGACGCGCAGGCCGCCACTTCCTGCATGTGCACTTCCTCTTGCTTGCTGAGCCTTTCTCTCTCAGTTCGTGGTCGACTTTATCTGCTCCACTTCTACATAGTAGCTGCAGACGTTTGTGCTCTGAAGCTGCAACACACACACAAAAAATAAAGTTATTTTAGGCGACTCAGGGATTTTTTTTTTTTTGGAGACTTAGAAATGAGAGCCTTTGTTGCAAATTTAAGAAGGTGAAGGTCATTTGATGTGGCGTTCGGGTGCAAGCTGTGGACCGTGAAGGACAGTCCAGCACATGTTCACGTGTGCTTTGGGAGGCATGGTGTCCCATATTAAAAGCTTCAGTTTGTGAACATGAATAATTTAGACCATGTGTCCAGACATTACTTCAATCCTAGACTTTTCAATGTAAGATTGCCAAAAATGTGTTTTGAGATGGTGACGTTCTCTTCGGCCAACCAGAGTTGGGAGTATTCAGCCTTGGTTGCTTTTCCTCAAGCTTTATCTGGAACAGTTGTCAACATATTCTGATTAATTTTTGTGTCGGGGTTGCTTCAATGTCAAATAAGAGTAGCTTAATCAAGGTTCCATCACTTTTCACAGTTGGACCGTGATCCTAAGCGATCTGTAGGGCTGCGCTATCTGGCTGCTTTGTAGTTTGGAAACGGTGTCACCCTGATGTCATAGGAGTGAAAACATCATCTGGATTACCCACAATGAAACGGAAGTGCTAACTGCTCAGCCAGAGCTTTAGGAGGTTTATGCAAATTGCAGCTAATTTTAATCTTGCGTTGCCAGTTTCAAGCAGCAACGAGGAACGCGGTTAAACGGAAAAATGCAAAGTGCCTTCACACTTTGATCAGAAAACCGATGGTGATTGTCTTCAACTAATCGTTAATGCATAACCTTTGCTTAATTTTAAAATATACTCTGTTGCTCTGTCTTAGGTTCTTCAAAAACTGGGAAAAACAATGGAGACCAAGGATGAGCAGTTTGAGTTATGTTCCCAGAGCCTCAATAAACAACAGGTAAAAAAATGTTTAAGCATGAAAAGGTCCACGTTGTCGTCCTTCGCTATTTGCTGTATAACAAGTAAAAGCTGTTAAAGTTTTTCCATTTGTATTTAGGGTTAAAATGCTTTCTTTTTTATCCCTCTTACCAATAATCTCCATTTAAGTGGAGCACTGCTAAGTCCAAGAAAAGAGCAGCCTTGTGTTTTTGCTGTTAAGATGCCAACCCACAAGTTCAGACACTCTGCCCAGCCTCGAAAGCAGGAAAAACAAGAAACATTTTCTTTACCCCCCCCCCCCCCCCATTCCCATTCTGCAGAACTACTGCATGTTGTGTCTCCTGTCAAACCCAGAACACTGATAGTGGACCAATAAGATTGTCGGGTTTTGTCTGAAGTGATACCCATATAGCATTTGAATGTAAACACAATGCAGTCTACAGTTTTGGAAATCAACGTTATCAAATTCTACATCAAGCAGAATGATGTTGATGTCATCATTTACGGTTGTCGGGGGGGGGATAACTTAAAGAGCTCACATCGGCCATGCAGCTTTTGCTCTGTTCAACCTTTTTCTCTTTCGTGTTTGGCCCCTTTGCTCAGATCGATGGGAACAGATTGTTTAAAGACGTGAAAGCCTACCACACAGCCATGAAAGGTAGGTTTCAAAAATCATACACGGACCCACAATGCCTTTCTCTGCTCAGGACAGTTGGTGGTTGTGGCGGGGGGGGGGAGGGAAGTGACTTTTCTCTATTCTTAGATTCTTTTCTCGACTTTTGCAATTCTGTCTGTGTTGCCACGTTTTACAAGAACGCATCAAATCCTGCCGTGAAAACGGCTGACTCGGCGTTGCGTATGTAGAACATGTGCAAGAAGCCGTAAGGCTTCCAGCGGTGTCAGCTTTTAGTCCTGCTCCGTGAGGTCCAGTCAGGAAGTCAGTGTTGTTCTGACCTTCTCGGCGTGGGTGTAGCAACAATGCCGCCCGGATTCATTGTGTTCCCGATGCCAATGGAGCCATAATGAGACTCTCTTTGGTCATTTCTTATTCCCCTCCGCAGCCGTACACGATACATCCAAGCGGCTGTCCCAGACCCTGCGAGACGTCTACGAGTCGGATTGGAGTGGCGTGGCGGAGCTCGCCGTCATTACGGAGGTACGTCCACGATGTGTTGCTGCCGACGTAAATCCAGTTAATTGTTTCATTTGGTTTCGTCATTTATTTGGACGTTTAAAGTGTCATATACGTACAGTTCAGTTAAGTGTTCCTTTTTTTCCCCGCTTGAGGGCAGAAATCTACATCTTGACCTCGAAAGCTTGAATTTAGACAAGCGGTCGTCCCTCGTTTATAGGGGTTCCTTATTTTACATGTATTTTTACCTTTTATGAACCCTCCCTGCTCTGTTATCAACCCACCCTCTCCTGTATTTCCCACATGCCTACAAACACTTTTGAATCCCACGATCAAGTAGAAAATCTGCGATAAATGAAGACATATGTTCGTCAAGAAAATCCACAACACAGCAAATCTGCAGGAAGTGAACCGCGATATAGCGAGGGACGACTGTACTTTGATGGCTAAGGTGCTGGCAATTAGAATGACAGATCCAGTTGTAACATTAGCATTCATTTGTAGTTCTATTTCCAAGTCCCATATTTAACCCCCCCACCCCCGAAACTTGGAATGCACCTCTTATCTTGCATCCTAACAAACCATAAATCAAGGGGAAGCTCATTGCACGCTAAACACGACTAGGTCAAGACTCAGTGCATGTCTGGACCTTGTACGATAGCTGTGCGGTTTTGTGGCTAAATAATACAGATTTTTCTGGAACAGCTGTTTCCCCTAAAGAATCTAAATAGAACTCCCGGGGTGAAGGGACCCTGTGGTGGGAAGGTTCAGCCTTGACGGAGGTTTGCTTTCATTATCTGCTGTTCCCCCTCGTCTTTCGTTAGTTTTTATCTACGGTATGTTTCTCATTCTCGGTGAAATACAGTGTTCTGACTGTTTTGTCAGATTCATTGTTACTTACGGTGGTTTAACTGTGTGCTCTCCCCCCCCGTGTTTTGATGGACTGTTTTCTCTCCAATGGCCAGATTGTTGCAGCCTTTGTCACTTCTTCTCACATAGAATTGAATTCATTGAATCTACTACGAACATTAACACTTGCCTATTATGGAAGTCCGACACTCGACCAAACTATGACGTAACTCTCGCTCCGACGGCCAAATTTGCTTCGTTCCAGCGAAGAGTTTGCTCAGCTGCAGCGCATTAATCACACCTGCAAAGGCTCTTCAATGCCACAAACGGCTTTCCAACCATGGCGCGCAGGACGCAGCTCTAGTGTCTCGAGTTTCCATCGCACCGCTACTCGTGTTGATGAATGTGGTTTGACTTAACCTTTAAAGGATCAGAAACCTTTTGTCTCCCTCATGAGTCGGTTCAAGTTGATTCAAGCTGTTGTGCAGCAGCGTTCATTTCACTTCTTGCACTTGGAGACTTGTTGCCTTTGCAGTGACGTGACATCGACTGTGTCCGTTAGAGCGAAGACTTGCTGTGGAACGACTACGAGGAGAAACTCAGTGATCAGATTGTCCGCACCATGGAGAACTATACGAGCCAGTTCCCTGAGGTCAAGGTGATGCTTTCAGTTTTGCCACAGTTCCAGCTGAACCGAAATGTTCAAGTTGATTCTGGTTCTTTGGAGGCCTGACAGAGCCACGCTTTCCGTTTCAGGAGCGAGTAGCCAAACGTGGCCGCAAGCTGGTGGACTACGATTCGGCGAGGCACCACCTGGAAGCGTTACAAAGCGCCAAGAAAAAGGATGAAGTCAAAATAGCAAAGGTAATATTCCAGAAATAATAGAATCATTTTCAACTGTAATTGTCAAATAAAATATACTTTAAAATCCTCTTCAACAGGCGGAGGAAGAGTTCAACAAAGCCCAGAATGTCTTCGAAGAAATCAATAATGAGCTGAGGGAGGAGCTCCCCGTTCTCTATCAGAGGTACGGTTACTGTCCTCTGCAGGAAATGGACACGCTTTGAGATAACGAGATAAAGACCTTGTTCATAAGTGGCTTGTTGGGTATTCAAGACGAACAGAGTGTGCTTGGACATTTTGGAACATGCAGTCTTTGATAACTGCGTGGCGAGGTGTGAAATGAGTTCTTTGAGTTCTTAAAATAAAGGGAAGACAAAGTTTCCAGGCCTCCGGTGGGGATTCAGATAATAGGAATACCCAACTAGACATTGCAGTCTCAAGGTCTGCGGCGTAACCCCGATGTCACTAGGAGACCACTTGTCTTGTCAGTGTCAATGGTAATGACAATAATATTGAACGCTTATCCTTGCTCAACCGTCATTTTCCGGACTGTCCATCGCTCCATACATGAACTACACGTTGGAACTGTCTTTGTCTCTGCAGCCGGATAGGTTGCTACGCGACGGTGTTTGAAAACATATCAAACCTGAGGGATGTCTTCTATAAAGAAATGAGTGTGGTAAGCTAAAAGCCCAGACCCCTTTAACTCCTGCTTTTCGAGTGAAGTGTGAGTGACCTGTGTTTCACTTTGTGTTGAAGCTGAACCATGAACTCTACAATGTGATGAAGAGCCTGGGGGACCAACACTCGGGAAAAGCTTTCATCATCAAGGGTCTGAACAGGTAACGTTCCCACCGGTCCTCCAGATGGAATGTCTTGTAACATGCCTGCTGTCTGCCTCACGTTTGAGTTGTGACTCTCAATAGCACGTCGAACAAGACAAAGAAGAGGACGTCCCTGGTCATCTCCAATCCCATCCCGTGCAATACGTCTTTCCCCGCTGATCACGTCTCCATCTACGCTACCGCCGACGACGCCAAAGTCGCCGTCCCCACTTCCCCCACCCAACAAACCGTTAGCATCTCTGAAGAAGCCAGCCAAGCAGAAGAGAGCATCCTGTCATCCAAAACGGCAAACTCTTCCGACTCCGATCTCAGCTCCAGTGGCGCCAACACACCGAAGGGGCAGTCGGAGTGCAACGATGAGAGCAGCGACAGGAGCACAGGAAGTCCAAGTCTAGATGAGGTGGAGGTGGAGGCGGCGGCACCAGCGGAGGAAGAGGCGGAGGCAGAGGATGAACTTGCTGCAAATCAGCTGGATGATTCCGAGGTGGGAGAACCAAAGACGGAAGCTGCAAACCAAGATGAGTCCAATCCACTTGATGGTGATTCCCTACAGAGTCCAGAGAAGGAGACTGTGAGCGAACCGCCATTGGACAATGCCAAGCCCAAACCTCCTCCAGTACCTGCACCACGGATCTCCTTCCGCTCCACAGATAGACGGCCCCTTTTAATTCAGGAGGAGGAACTGGAGAAGAAAGAGGGCCAATCAGTCAACCAGGGAAGCGCTGATTCAGGAGATGACTCCAGTTCCCACAATCCACCAGGCTTTCTTTACAAGGTAAACTCCTTACAAGGACAGAATTGCTACCGTCACTACAAGCACGGACTATTTTTATAAAGCGCTCAACACAAAATGTGAGCTCTTTCATTGGAGAAGAGATTTAAAGCATCGTGAATACTATGTTTTGTTTTTGCTTTGTATTTCCTGAATTGGAAAATATCTTTCCATGTTTTAGCTGAACTCTATACCATGAAATTAAATGAGGTCAATTAGAGCTGTGATGGTTTTTTGTTTTACACCAGGGGGTGGCGCTAGAGAGCCATGCGGCGTCTGAAGAAGGCCTGCTCCAGTTTGATAAAGGCGACGTCGTCCTGGTGCTCGCAGACACTCAGGAGGTTAGTGTGTGTCCTTATAAACCAAAGGTCACTTCCCAGAGACTGAAGAGTCCATTTTTCCTGCTGCTAAACCAGAACGAAAGTTTAATCGTAGTTTCTGAGTCGTGCGATCATCCTGCCGACGGTTTACTTTAGTTTCTTTAAGCTTCAGCGATGAATTTTAACTGCCCTTGAGGTAACCGGTCGAGCTGAGATATTTCCGCCACCGATTAAATTGAGTGTGACGGAAGGAAACGGTTCGAATGTCAAATTTAAAATATCTTCAGGAAACGTATTCAGCATACATCCTGATGCGATTGGTTTTTGGTCGAAACAATTCACAAAAGTGTTTTAGTGTTTAAAGTAGATCCAAGACGGACTCGGACGGAGGTATCGGACCACATTGCTTTCGCTTCCTCTCATCCGAGGTTTGCCAATCCAATAGCACCGAGTGCAAAGTGGAGCAGGTTCAAATAAAAGTCTGAGTCCACCAGATTTAAATATGTTGACAGGGGATAAGGCTTTATGGCATTAAAGGGGGACCATTGGGCCTTGATGGAAGTATTCCAATTTAGCACTTCCATCAGAAATGTGTCTATTATCCAAGATTCCTTTTTTGCGATCCGTTCTCAATGGCGCTAAAAGCTGGGGTTATTTTTCAGTGCCGTTCGGGAGAAATCCTAAATGTAAGACGAGACATGCTGGGGAATGCGGTTCCAGATGTTTTTGTCGGTCTCCTAGAACGCAGGAAACACTGCCATCTCTAACGCTCACTCGCAAAAGCACGTGATCAGAGGGTGCATTTGTTTTGTTCACCTCTTACATATGTTCGATGGCTGTGTTTCATGCAGGAAGGCCTGCTGATGGGGATCAGGGAGGAGAGCTGGAACCGGCACATGGATCTAGAAAATCACTCTGGGCTCTTCTTGGAAAAACTTATCCAGCCAGTTCAGAGAGAGTGAGGAAATAGCGACACACGCACACACACACACACACACACGGAGGGAGTGAACCCATATGCTATGGACGCAGGAGCGGTGAAAACCGAAGACGTGACAAACAGGCTAATGCTTGGATGTTGCAACCTCGGCAGCAAAAGTGAAGAGATGTTTGTGCAAATGTAAAACACCATGTTGATGTTTTTGGTTTTAATTTGTATGTGAAAACACTGTGAACCCAAAAATCTTTATACCGTTGCTGTGATTTAGTGTGAAATTTACTAATAAAGTTGTAAATATAGAAAGTGGTTCTTCTTTGAGCGGCAGGTGAGATTCCTTCGGTTGACCTGAGGGGGGGGGGGGGGTTCCAGTGTTAAAGAAACGGTTGACGTGCAGTGAATCTGACGGAATGGTGTAAATCGGGGAAATTGTTGCTACGAGCTGCAGATAAACAGCCGGCGCTTGGAAGAGGACTACAATGACTCACCGGATTGGAATGTGAAAAGACTGTCAAGATCGTGACAGCAGGCCAGCAGACTGTGTGCAGTTCGTGGATGGAAACCCTGTCTTGTATAAGAATCCGCTTCCCCTTGTTTTATAGTTCTGCTGTCAGGAAGTTGAAAACGGTGTGGGATCTTCAGCCTGAACAGCCTGATGAAGACCAGCAGGGGGCGATGAAGGGCACTGGCTCAGGGAGCCAGATGCAACACGAGACCTGCATCATGGGTGCTCTGTGTGACATATTGGGTTTGGTGTGTTTACACGGTGTCCGGCCTAAAAAGCAGACGAAGGGGACTTGTTTCAAACCGATCCCGAAAACATGGGCTCTACACCAAGCCCCCTCCAGGTGTCAGAACTCCTCGCCCAAACTCTAATCCTGAACCGGCCCACCTCAGAAAGAAACTCATTTTGGGCCACTTGTGCTGTGATCCTGTTCCTTCAGTCATTCCCAGACGAAGGTCAGAATGCAACTCATTGCTCCTGACAAACGAAGTTACCACGAGGACTAAAAGTGATCTTTGATTAGACTTCTTTTAACTCCCGTTTTGATGGAGATTAGGAGACTGATTATCGATTGAATTAACGTCCGGTTCTTAAACTTCCAGACCTGCCCTTTACAGCTGCTAATGATGCCTAAAGAACATTTATTTTTCCTCAACCCAAAGCAATGATATTTACTGTAATCCATCATTCTTTTAACTTACAGGAAGCAATTTCGGGGATTTATGCATGCTTGATAGCAGTGGGCCAGAGCTCTTAAATTACTCTGGTACTTTTTTTAACAAAAACAGAATTGCCTTTACACCCTTATTCCACCTAACACTCCCAGCAAAAACCTTCTGCTTCTGGCTTGAATCTTTCCGTCACAATGAAACGGTGACGATGTCCGAGGGATTGACCGAGGAACCACACGCTCCACGCTACCGAACACACTTGTCTGGGCAATATTTTAAAAAAGTATCCTTTGGGAGTTCATACCAAAAACATCAGGACAAAAGACAATCTCATGCAGTCATCTGTTTCTGATCACGGTCCAACTAGCAGAGAATCCAAAGAATAGCTGCATGACCGCGAGGTTGGTACCGAAAGCTCATGGAAACCCGGGTTCTGTCCCAATATGAATGTGCTGTATTATTACGTGTCTTTTACTGAATTAGGGATCTTTATCTTGGCGCGTTAACCTCAGAGGCCCTTTTCTTCTTCGCTGGCCTCGTGCTGCGCTGCTTGTTTGTGGTGTGAGTCCCCCTCCCCCTCCCCGTGGGTCCTCCAGGGAATAGGCGTGCTGGTTTCACGGGGCCGACGGCTCAGGTCCATTAACAAGTAGCGTTGCGTTGACAAGGCGCGTGATAGATAAACTCGTTCTGGGTCTCCTGGGGAGATTTGACTTTCAACTGCTGCTCAGATATGTTCATGAAAATGCATACTTGTCTAATTCCAGCCAAAGTTGATGTTTTCGTTGAAATGAAAACTTGTCTTGAACTTTGACGCAGACGTAAAATATTGCTAATCAGTCTTTCTTCCTGTAATGATATTCTTCTTCCTCTTTTCCAATGCCTTGAAAGTTTATAGGTCAGGTAAAGGTCAGAGGTCACCCTCGGCAACACAAAACATCAGTGGAGCCGGTTATAACTCAACAACACTTCATCGCCTGCCGATTGGGGGGGGGGGGGGGGGTATAATCACGAGTAAAGAAAAGCGCTGTTGCCTCACACAAAGAGGCTTTTTTTGTGCTCGTGCATTAATAATTCATTTGTAAAAGCGTTAGTTACCTCCACCAATGTCTGTCTCTGATTTTTGGCAATGTAAAGCAAGAAGTCACAGAGAGGTCTTGATGAAATTTTCATGATATGTTGGGAATGTTACCAGCCACAGATGATTACATTTTGGTCATGATCCAGAAGATTCCACTGAATTTAATCTGGATCGGATCCGGATTGCAGATATTATCAAGTTGTTGTTTTTTTTTAATGAGGGTACACTTTTTTTTCAGCCTACTGTACATTTAATATTAGAGATAGAGATTTCTAACAGGCGGCGTCTTATAGTTGAGTCGATTCTACATCAAAGCAGGTCAACGGATTTGTTCTATCTTTAATGCCTGATGAAACAGATCCAGTTGAAATCGAGCTAAATTTTCACAACAAAACGATATTGTTTTTGGACCCTTTCACTAATTTCTCTCTCATTACCTCCACAAAGGAGGTTCTGTTTCTGCTGCCTTCACCAATACGCTGTGGAATTAGTAGAGGACTAACAGATTTGTTGTGTCTTCAAAAGCTCTGGATCTATAGATCCAGAAGGTCTGTGCTCTCCGGGTGCTTTTCTAGTTGTAAACGGAACGGCATTAGCTTTGATTTGGAGCGGCGTCAACACCTACCTGTCGATTCAGTTTTTGTTCTCAACCAGCTTCAGAGGTAGATATACGGCATATATGCTTATCTGGCTCTTTAACAAATGCTCCACTATTTTTACCAGCTATTTTTACACCCCCCCCCCAACGAATGCTGCTGCCAGCTGCTGCTGGAAAAGAGGTTACTAACAGCAATGAAGTCAATCAAGAGTTGTTGGTGGTAAAACCAAAACGATGTACTGAAAGACTCTAAAACGAACTCAGAAAGGGAAGAGGAAGAAGATGTGTGTCAAATGTGAGTGACATCTTTCAAAATGCATAGTCTTTTAAAATATTGATCATGGAAAAAAAATATATTGCTACTCTGAAAGATACCAATAAAAGAAGCGTATAGTATTTTTGATTCCAGGTTTGGTTTTGAAATACTTTTCTTTATCCAGATGTGCGACTTTAGCTTCGTCTCCGCAGGACTCCTGGTACAACACGCTGCAGGAAGAGCGAGAAAGGCCAGCTAACAAAATAGGCTTTACAAATGTTCTCTGAAAATGGGAATAATATCCAGTGTGTTGGAGCGAAACGATGCAGAAGATTGAGTAGAAAGGAAAGCCGGAACTTACAAAAGGACATTTCCTTTTGTCTAACTCAGTCTGACTTGTGACATTTTGGTACAAACCCTTCATTAAAGAAATGATTTGTGACATTACCAACCACATTCGCCTCTTTGAATGTGAAGAACAAAAAAAGCCAAAAGAGACTAAAATATAAATAATTTACATGACTATATATACAGTTACAAAGAGAACCGAAACTAGAAGTGAAAACCCACAATTTAGATTTTCAGATCAGATGGGATGCAGTCAGAAATGAACCTGTAAAAACACAATGCCAAAGATATTCTTCACACAAATTTAAATATCGATTACAACGTGGCCTAACATTAATATCATCATAATAAATCCTCGTAAAATGTGATCCTTCTCTATCAATTATACTCTATGTCAAGAGAGTCTCACGAAAAGCAACACAGATTCTAGCGCTGCTGCTAAAACCAAACACGATTGTTTTAAATAAAGCTCCACCCACCGTTCAAGTCAGAGGAAACATCGGCAGACATGAAGTCATGATCCTTGTTGTGAACACCTGGAGGCCCACGTTGGCCCCACTGTTGTCTGAATTGCGGTGATCTTGTGGTTTCCTGTGTGTTGTAGGTAGCATTGTGCAGGGACGCTTCAGACGACAGTGTGAGTTTTGTCTCTTATCGCCTTCGCTCTGACATAATGCAGATGGTCGCGTGTGTGTGTGTGTGTGTGGAGTGGAGTGGGGGTTGGGAGGTAATTGTGGCTCTGAGAAGGCATAAATAAAATCCTCCACATGGCTGGCACGTTGACCAGCAGAAAAAATGAAACCCTTTAAACTTTACAAGCATCCACACAGCAAAAATAATTGCGTAAACGGTGGAATGGGCATTTCGGCTTTTCTCAGGCTTTTCCAATTAGTCTGCAGATGTAATGGCGGGTCTGAGCTTTTTGCTTACAGGCTGCTTTTTCCACAGTCTGGAGCCAAATCCGGTAAAGGTCACCTGTGATCACTTTTTCCTCTTTCCACTCTTAGAAAATGATGTTAAAACCACGCTGTCTAGCGTGAAGGAGGGAGTCCGTTCATCGGGCGGCCGACACTCCGCAAAGCAAGGAGCTTAGCTTCAGCCTTTGACTGTTTGTGAAGCTGCAGGTGTCGTTAACGCTAGCAGAAGCTAAAGCCTCATGATGTGAATTAGGTCTCCAGGGAAAACACAGACAAATACGCAAACGCAAGTTTCTATTTTATCTATTTAGACATGAAGACTTTCTACAATTAGCCTTGAAAGAGGAAGATTCTTACACATTCTCCTATTTTGGATGCCTCCCTCGGGAGGTGCTCCGGGCATGTCCCTCCGGGAGCAGGTCTCGGGTAAGACCTAGGACACGCTGGACTGGAGAGACTGTGTCTCGGCTGGGCTGGGAACACCTCGGGATCCCCCTGTAAGTTTGTCTTCTTTTCATTAACCATATCTGCATTTGCAAAATATCACAAGCTTGCGGCCTCCATCCTCTTGATTTTCATTATTTGGCAGAAATATCAATATTTATGCAAGAACCCATAATTTAAACAAAAAAGGCTTCAGTGTCCTCCAAAATCAGAATCTGCATTACATCAAAACTAAATGTATGAAACTATAGCCAACTATCAATGTTAAGATTAAATGTAATTTTATTAATGTAAATCTTTTTACAGAGTCCCTGTAATGTTGCGGAATGCGAGCGTGTCATGACCCCAGAAGTGACGTCATAACCAAAGCCTCGTGTTACGAAGCTTCTGACAGAGTCAATAAAAAGGAACCAGTCTTTGTCGATAATAGCGTTTCAAGTACGTTAATGCTAAACTTCACGTGCTTCGAAACGGAACAACAACAACAACAACAACAACGTAAACAGGAAGTCTGTGTACTTTTTTATCAATCCATAGTGCTGATCGACCACGTGACGCATAAAGCTCAGATAAACCGTAATTATTCTAGATTACCTCGCAGATAGACTCCATTGTGATGTGTCTGTGATTGTAGTTTTTGACATGTAGTTTTAGGTTAATGTTTATTGTTGCATGGTATTCTACACTTCATAGTACATGCCAATAGGGGTCAGTAAAGGTCACTGATGATTAAAATCCTGCATGTCGCATCTTCGGGTCTTTGTTTTGCAGCATGTCTCTAATATTGATTATTTGTAGCCTTTTAGCAAAATGACTTTCTTACTTTTAAATGCATAACTTTTGCTATTTAAGACCATAAGTGGGATTTCAGACTCCAGCTCATTATTATTATTTATTCATTATTCATTTATTTACAAGCCACAGTGTTTACTGTCTGCGCTGTATGAAAATGGGATTTTGCACAGAGGAAATTCCCTTTGTCGAAGCTTCACTGCTTTGGCAAGTAGCTACACTTGAGTCAGTGTTTCAGTGCAGGCTCCTCTGTTCTCATGAGCTGCACACACCCAGAGCCACAAACATCACGTTTTGTACTGTAAACCCGACTGTCTGTCAGTCCGCCACGATTAAAACATCAGTTCCAACGAGCTGCTGAGAGATGGAGCTGAGGATGGATGTCTGTGGGGTTTCCAGGTTTAGTCACACTGAATTATGTCTCAACATGCAGAATGTGGTGCAACAAAACCAGAGCGTCCTGACAGCAAGAGCTCTAACATCTGGATAAATATATTGATCATTGTACTGTTTCTGCAAGGCAATCAGAGCACGAGTTAAAACAACTCCGCCTTATTCAGTTTGCATTGAAGAGATGGGATGTTTTATGGCTTTAATGTCAGTTATTTAAAGCTGGAAAACAGGGATGAGGTCAGAAGAAAGTCTCAGGTGAAGAAAGAAATGTCACCAAATGCTGTCACGTTTAATTTTCAGTTAAATTGACAATAAATGCTTTTCATGTTTTATTTTCATCATGTCTTAATTGCATATTCAGTGTTTCATTTAAATCTCGAGACCATTATATTCTTTAAACCAATAAAAAATATATATGTTGTCTTAAAAATAAGAAGTTGCAGAATTGTATTTCCTTTTTTTTTTTTTTACTTTACACAGATTTAAACCATACTCTGTGATGTTGACATGACCCCAAAACCGGCACAAAACAACAACAACAACAAAAACATACACAAACCAAACCACTCCGAGTCCAACTTGAGACTTTTAAGTTGATTAAAGTAGCTTTTTACCACACACACACACACACACACACACACTCACACATACTTCTGGATGGTCCATTCTGTGAACACGGTGTTGTTAATTCTGAATTCCCTGCTATGACTTGTTAAAGTGTTACAATAAGCATCAAACATGTTTTCCACATGTATTCTGTCATCTTTTGGCGTTTAACACGATAATGATGTGTTTTTAATCGCCCCCATAATGATGGGTCTGTATTGACTAGTGGCAAATTCTGTCTCTGCCTTGCCTCGTTTATAACGTCGGGTTTGAGGGAGCAAACAGTCTGGTAATATTCAAAGCTCCACCCCAAATGAGTCTGGAGTGATTCTCTCCCCCCTTCTACACCCCCTTTTCTCTCCCCCTCTATCTGACGCGCCTTTCTCTACACTTCACCATTCACTCTGGATCAGAACATCGGACCTGTAGGAGCTGAAGGGAGTCCTTTAATGATCCAAACCACTTTACGCACGGAACAGCACGGATGATGCGTGTTGCGCTTCAGCCATTCAATGAAAGAAGAGACGCGCAGAAGAGATGGGCACCGTTCCTGGACTTCCACCTTCCCGGTCGTGGGGAAGACGTCAACGCACCGTGTGGGTTGCGCATGTAGCGATGGTTTTGGGTTTGGGCCAGCTTTGCGCTGCTTTTAACTTGGACACGGAGAACCGCGTCGTTTTTACCGGACCTCGGGGGAGTTATTTCGGCTATTCGGTGGAGTTCTTCATCAGCTCATCCAGGTAAAGTCTTCATCCCCAAAACTTTGGCGGTATTTATCATCATTACGCAGTCCAAAAGTACTTCATAATAAGATATGGAATGATCTGAGATTAAGTGGAACGTCTCGTTTGCATCTTAAATCGGATTATTTATACTCACACAGTGTTTTTATGACTCCATCACAGAGCAGCGTTTAATTTTTAATGACTTCCCTACAATAATACAACAATCTCGTGCGTGCGTCCGCAGACAATGCTCTGATTGGGAAAACATTTACCATCAAGTTTAAACTATTCCAGGTTAATCTCCAGTGAAAACGTTCTTCCATCAGCCACCTCTTCCATTTAGAACATCTTGTTACACGTATTTGGGATTTTATGAACGCATTTAAGACTTGTCTTTACAACAAAAAGTTGAAAAAAACCCCCAACAATATTCAGAGACGCTTTAAAATGAGTCTTTTTTTTGTAGAATGTATTTTACACTGATGGAAACCTTAGGCTAAGCAGTCTTCCTCTCTCTCACAAACACTCCCTGGATTGGAGCCCAAGTATGATTGGAAACAGACATCCACATCTGATTGTGTGATTCAGGAGGAGGGGGGGGGGGGGGGGGTGAACCCACAGCAAAGTAAGGAACAGTGTGATCTTCCCCTGAATGTCTACCGAAGGGACTGAAGAGGTTTCCTGCTGCGTTTTCTGGTGACGGAGATGAAGTCACAGATCAAACATGCCCTTTCGTAAATGCATCTCAGTTGTTTTTTGCTCCTTGTGTTCAAAGTCGAACACGCACCAGGCCGTAATCCATGTCAACAGCCTGCCAGTAGACCGGCTGTCACTATAGCACCATAGCATTAGAGTCACAGGGCTGTGATTCTGATTTTCAAAACAAAACTGGATCTTTGGAAAGGAAAGGTTTGCGGAACGACACATTCCAAAGATCCTAATATCTGGATGAAATAAATGTTCTTCCACTGCAGGATGAAAGGTAATTTTGTGCCTCTTTTTTTGCTCATTAAACAAAGATGTTAGTGAGATTATGTCATCCATCAGAAACATTGTTCAACCAATTGGCGCGTTTTGTTCTCTTATATTAATATATTATAATATATTAATTTGGCAGTATGCGTGTTTTTTTTAACTTCTTTCTTTTTAACAGTGCTTCAGTAACAGATTCAAATCCTTTTAGGTGGATGTTTATATGTTTTATGAAATGTTTATTTTGTGGTGAGTAATCTGAAGTAATTACAGATTTCTCAAGACTTGAAGTACCTCCTTGTGTCCACATTTGCACCATTTACAGATGGCATTGCATTAAAACTATTTGTGTTGTGGCACGAACTTCCTCGCTGCAGCATTTAACATTTAACCCGAGGGAAGGAATGCAGGTGAAGTAAGACAACAGATATGTCTACGCAGCAGGCGTGTGTAGTCAATGGAACCTCATTGACTCTGGAACCCATTGTCCTCAAGTGAACTTTGGAAGCAGAAGTAAGACCATGTCAAATACAACGATTTTCACACTGAAATGAAAATGAAGATGAATCACAATCCAAAAGAGTCAGATCGCCCGCGCCTCCCGTTATTTAACGTATTCAAGGGGTGAAAGGTTTGAAGATAACACAGCAGCTCAGAAAAAGCTTGATCATTAATGATAACGGCCGGATTACAGTGGATTTTTGCACATTAATGCTACAGTTTGTAGTCTACAAAGTCTTGGGGAAAAGTGTTGGGAAATGAAAGAGAATGGGTTAATCCTTTATGACATTTATAACACATGATTGTGTAAAGGCTGTTACTGCGAGGGTTTTTGACCATTTTGTACAAACATTGTAGGTAAACAGTCAAATGAGTGCGTAATGTTTCAATTTTCTTCGATTCATCCCTTGGAAAGCATTATCATGTAGCACACAGAGCTTTTATTTAATACATCACCACTTCATGATATTTGTGTCTTGTTGACCAGATATTACAACACATCTGCAGTTTACTGACTAACAAGCCTGTTGAAATATTTCACAGCTGCTTGATCACATTATCCGGCTTGTCCAGCCAAACTCCCACTCATCCAGCTGATCGAAATGAGCACATGAGGACACGAGGACACGAGGACCTCTGTGGGATGTGTTTGCATCGTATGAAACTCCTTTATTGACACGTCGTGACAGAAAACTAGCAGATAAGGCCTGAGAACCAGCTGACATTTAAATCCTTATACGTCTCGGTTTTGGTCAAAGTTTCTTTAATGAATTCCTGGGAGGAAATTGTTTAAGATTCTCTCTGTTTGGTTAACTAAGCTTGTGGCCATCAGGACAATTAAGTTCTCTGGTAATTACTAAGATGCTGATTTTGATCAGTTTGTACAAACAAAGCCTCTTTTTTTTTGCGTGCCTGCGTTAGATTTACACTGAACAATACCACATTTGTTTTTGTCCAGATTCATGCATGCAGTCTGCTTAGAATCACTTTTGAACATGTGAATCTAGTGGTTCTTGTTTTCCGGGTAAACAACCCAGCAGGAAAGAGACGCTTGTCGGAATGAGGGAGATCGTTTCATTAAGTGGATAAGATTGTTTCTGCCAGTTGCCGTGCATTCTGACAATTACTAGCCTGGCTGAAGGGAAACTTGGTGAGAATTGCTGCCGCTTCTCACCATGTTAGCCACAAATCCAACTTGGGTTCAGGTTAGCGTTAGGCTGAGCATTGACTGATGAATAACGTGGAATAAGTTACTGACAAAAAAATATTGTGGTACCATATATGTGACTGAATTTCACTGTTGATTGAAATTAAAAACAATATATAGTGTCCTCTATTTCTTTACCACTAAATGCAGCTTTGAGTAGAATATGATTTGCACACCGGATAGCGGGACAATGACGTAGATCGACAATAACCTCAACAAAATTATTTTGTTGTTTGTGTGCATATTATAGTATAGTCGTGCAAGAGTCGTGGCTCTAGAGACGTCAGTGTGGGTCCAACCCACTACAACGACACATAGTCATTAGTAACAGCACGCTCAGAGCAAACTACCATGCCTACGACCTGAGTAAGACCTTCTATAAAAGCATGACTTGTCACAGAATAATGCGTCTTCATGAATCCATTCACTAGCTCATAAATCCCTGCGAGCAAATTGCACGTTGCGTCCTTGACCTCGCCGTGCCTCTGGGCCAGATGTTCCTGCAGCATGTGTTGTAGGAAAGGAATCCTCATTTCAGGTCTCGACAGACCCAAACGTACACATCTATTGTCTCCGGCTCCATTATAGCCGTGGACATTTCAGCGCAAGAGCTTTGGCTTACAGGTGTAGGTTGCGTTTGCAGAGATTATAGGCGCTAGTGGGTTAAACATTGACGTAGAAGGCCATTAAAACCCTGCGTGGTGGCTGTAGAGATTGGTTTTATAAGTAAAGTCCATCCAAGCATGTAAATATTCTTCATGTGCTCTCCAGACATTTTCGGGGATGGGGGGCGCGGGGGGGAGCTCGGCGTCGGTCTGATTTCTGCTAATGTCATCAGTCACCAATGCCTTAAGATGTGCCAGAACTTTTTGGCAGGGATGTCTGAAAACTTTAAAAGCTGTATTGTCACACACACACACACACACACACGCGCGCGCGTATGCGTGATGTCGACAGACAGATTGTTGTAACGAAAAGTAAAGTAAATACTACTTCTTGCCAGGATGACATCCAGAGCATGCGTGTAAGACTTGTAAAAAACTCTCATATTTTCTTATGAAACATTTAGCTCAGCTTAGCACCCCCCCCCCTCCTATCTACCTTGTGGATACTCACAGTACAGCAGCAAAAACCACCAAACAAGCGGTTCCAATGAGAGATTGTCATTCATTATGCTAAAAGCAGCTACGGTAATTGCTCTAATGTCACGTCGAGTCTCATAAAGGCTCACAAGGACACGTAATCCTTCAGCCGGCTGTTGCATTCGTTTCTAGAATGGAAGAAGCTTTAGTCAGCACTTTGTGTTGCATGAATGAACTGATAGAGACAAAGGCGGATGGGATTTAAGCATCTTTCAGCTCATAGCTTTGGCTTTATGGCCGGCAGCTTTACTGTTTAGTCTCTTTGTCGTCCTCTCCGCCGTCTAGGGTCAACATCTTGATCGGCGCTCCGAAAGCCAACACCAGCCAACCCAACGTCACCGAAGGAGGAGCTGTATACTCGTGCCCCTGGAGCCAAGCTAACTGCAGCATCATCGACTTTGACAAGCAAGGCGAGTCTCAATTTCAATCGAGATTGACGGCTGATTTTTGTTTCCCTGAATTATACAACGGCCCTGATGGGTAGCGGCACTCTAGCGGCACCGTTCTTGACTCCGAGGTCAGAAGCGGAGCTCCATGCGGCACAATCCCAACCGTCCAGTTCCAGCGAACAACCTTTTCCACATGTCAAATCTGTCTCCTTTTTACGGTGGCCAGGACGTACAAATCCCGAAACAAATGTGCATTTCAGAAAACAATCTTATGGAAAGGGAACGTCCCAAATCTGGGGTTGACCCGGAAGTGATAACCTACGGTGGCCGGGAGCCGGGAAGTCCTGAAACAAATGTATATTTCTGAAAATTAAAAACCTTCCCTTTTCCACAAGATTGTTTTCTTAAATCTAAATTAGTTTTCCGGATTTATAAATGTGGTTTGTCCCGGCCAACGTACCTTACCCTGGTTTCTGCAGAAAAAACAAACAATGAAGTGCAGGTCCGTACCATCTTACAGTTCCAAAACCAACGCCCCCCCTGTTTTGATTCAAAACCAGCCTCCCCAGTGAGTAAGCAGTGGCCGAGGACGATAAGGTCTCCTTCTCGGGACGTGTTTTCACAGAGCTCTGGTTTCCTGCTGGACTCAGGCCCAGCGTTGTGCTCTTTAATTAGGACACAGTCATTAAGGGGGCAAGGACCCCAGAGGACCCGGGGCTGCTGGCGGCTCTGGCGGAAAAATAATCACCTAAATCAGAAATACAGGAAGTGATATAAAGGCCGCCGTTTGAGGATCACAGGACTCGCTTATCGTACAGCGCTAAGACACTGATATCAAATGGCTACGAAAGTCAGCGTACATAAATACACACCTACAGACTATTTGCAAAGCGTCTCTGCAGACAGCTTCTGGAACAGGATGTATTATAGAGAAAAAATATGGCAGACACACACACACACACACACACACACACACTCACACACTCAGTAGTCGCTGCATTTCCCATTGCAGGCTTCAGGATTCACGGTGTGTTTGAAGACACGACCCAGACTCCATTAACAGACGTACTGAATAGCAGCCAGGACATTTTAAATGCCGCCACTCTGCTACAAACGGCACATATATCAGCCCCCCCCCCCCAGTCACACAGGCACATTTAAACATACTTTAATATTTTTATTCCTTAAACAGGGACCAATTCCAAGCTGTCATGACCATTAAGCCATCAGGCTCTATGAGATTACGTTTCAAGGACTTGCCGAGTGGTGAAAATGTTTGAGGAATACTTTCGCTGTGGACGTGACAGAAATCCAGCGTGTAGAAGAAATTGAGGAACCTACAGGAAATTCCACCGTTACAAATTTTCAGTCGCTGGATCTGGACATGACTTGGTTTGCCAAGCCGGGAACCGGATTACCCAGAGTTCTGTGAGACATAAAGATAAACTGGCTCGGTTTTGTCAAGCTGAACCAGCAATCTAAATGAAAAATATTGTGTTATTTTAATACTTTACTGCTACAAATGTGAAAAGTCTGGCATGCGCACATGCAATGCGATCAATGTTGTGCCTAGCCTTGCTGCGGCCTCTTAAAACAGATTCTTGCCATGAAATACAGCCGTTAGGGTTACAGTAGCAGCAACGTCCAAGTTCCTTTGAGCAGTGCGAAGTCTGCCATAGAGCACTGAGGCATGGAGGATGGATTAAGACTGCAGACCCCCAGGGACAAGGTCATAAAATAGCCATGTAAAAAAAAAGCCAAATGAAGCCCTGAGCATGAAAAGTTGAAACACTAACGGCAGGTGTTGCATGTCCTTTGTACGATGGTGTTAAGTGTCTTTTTCTCTTCTCTCTTCCCGTAGGCGATCGATATTTCTACATTAACAATGTGAACACTCAGGTCGAATTCAAGTCCCACCAATGGTTTGGAGCTACTGTGCGTTCCCATGGCGACAGCATCCTGGTAAGAAGGGGTGAGGATTGGTTGGCGTGTTCATTGACTCACGCTATGCCACATCAATACACACAATTGAGCAGCTAATTTACCTCTGACTGATATGCTGTCGTCCGCGTCAACACAATGAGAATGTGTCTCTGTGCTGGCCAGGCTTGCGCTCCCAGGTATTACTGGAGGACCGAACATGACACCGCCTTTGCCGATGTCACCGGAACCTGCTACCTCTCAACAGACGGCTTCAAATCATTTGTGGAGTACGCCCCCTGCAGAACAGGTGAGTTACTGCAACGACAGCCAGTTTGGGACGCCTGATGTATTTATGAATACATTGCAGCCAAATCATCTTGAAAGCCAGAGGTAGAAGTTGCGCCTGATTTCACGAGGCCTTGCCTTGAGGATCTTTTTTTTCAAGCTTTCTTCTGTGTCACAGTAATCCAGTATTAATGCTCTCTGTGTCCGTGGGAACATTGCACAACTGCTGCTTTCAGTTTGTCTGGAGTTCATTTTTGGGTGAATGGACAATTGACAAATGAAAAACATTACGCTGGAAAAATACCGCCTTAAACAGGACAGAATGTTTTGTATTTTTCTAGTTTCCCTGAAACGTGACGTTCATCAGTGCTTCCTGTCTTTTGTGCTGTGCGTTGCAGAAAGACCTGGACCTGCTGGACAGGGATATTGCCAGGGGGGGTTTAGCGCAGACTTCACGAAGGTAACAGAAATATGTGTAGAGTTATTTCTGGATTGCACGTAATCACATCGTCACGGTTCCCCAAAGGTTTGCAGAGTTTGTTTGAAAGCCTGTTTGTATGTCGCAGGATGGGAGAGTTGTGCTTGGAGGACCAGGCAGCTTTTACTGGCAAGGTGAGTTCGTAAGGAAAGCAGGAGTGCTTGGATTGATTGGAGGATATCTTGCAATGGATTTTTCCTTTTGATTGAGTCAGTAAATCCATCCATAGTAACCGAACTGCCTCATTGATCCCTTTGTTCCGTGGCCTTCGTGCAGGTCAGCTGATCTCAGCCAGCACAGAGGAGATTGTTAAGGCATACTACCCATCGTACTTTCTCCTGTCGGTTGCCGGGCAAATTCAGACACGACAGGTGCAGGGAACCTACGATGACAGTTACCAAGGTGGGAAAATACTTTATGTGTACCATACTGTGTACTATACATCTGTCTGTGCGGTAACCCTACCAATGCTGTCATAAATACTCCCGCTGTGTCTTTATGAATACAAACAGCAGCCCCTCTTAATCCAAGCACATGTCAGAACAGTTCAGTCCAGATCGACAGATCTCAACAGCAGAATGCCGTGAACTTTGACATGAACTTTGACATGAACTTTGACATGACACTAGTGGTAACTAGAAAAGCACTCAGAGAGCACAGACCTCCACCAAGCAGCTCATTCCCCTCCTGATTGGATGTAGTGATTTGGTGATCTGGATCATCACCAAAAGGTTCTAGATTGTTCTTGGTATCTTCGTACACCAACCACGAAGATCTTTCTGAACCTTTTTTGAGTTATGTTGCTCACAGTCAGACAAACCAACGCCGCCGATTACATGGCCTCCACATCGGTGGAGGTAAACGCGATAGTACAAGTTTCTGGCGGTTGAATTGGGGCTTCTTCCGGTGCCGGGGTTTGAGTGCAATTTAATCATCTTTCATTAAACCTCATGGCATTTCCTCTTTGTTTCTCTTGCAGGTTATTCTGTGGCTGGTGGTGAGTTCAGCGGCGATGATGAGGAAGGTGAGGGTTTGCTTTTATGAATTAAATCCAGTATTTTTTTAGTTCCTAGCCCAGCTTTTAAACAAAGCTTTTTTATTTTTTATTTACCTGTTTCAGATTTCATCACTGGAGTTCCAAAAGGACTCATGCTGTATGGTGTAGTAAGGAGTCTCTGCATCTTCATTCAACTT
The DNA here is from genome assembly GCF_040956055.1 of Brachionichthys hirsutus. Lineage (NCBI taxonomy): Eukaryota > Metazoa > Chordata > Actinopteri > Lophiiformes > Brachionichthyidae > Brachionichthys > Brachionichthys hirsutus. The sequence goes on along the minus strand of NC_090904.1, from coordinate 10,682,943 downwards.
TATTTTGCAGCAAAAAAATTATAAAAGCATATATTAACATATTCAGCCTGCACAGATCTGCAGTCCTTAGAAATAAAGCTGAATCTGATGTGAATATAATATGCATTTCTGATCAATAACGACTTATGCCTGTCTCAACATAGGTGTCCATATTAAACGGAAGGGATCTGAAGTCTTTGCTCAACCTGACCGGGGAGCAGGTACGCATGCACACATCTGGCTGGGGACTTTCTGCTCTGGTCTGGTTCCTGTTTTCATATGTAGGTACTTCTCAAGTGCCATGTGTAAATGGGGGGATGGGGGGGGGGGGGGGGTGAAGAAGAAAGAATTTGCCCCATGGAAAGGTCGCCTCTGCCACGGTCAGAAGTCAAGCTTATAGCACACACAGCTTATGGACTCTGAGTCACATCAAGAATCAGCAGACTCAGACCTTTTTTTTAAAGAAGTTCTGGAACTTAATTGTTTCATGGATTGTAAGATGTAATGCATGTGTTCTCACTGCATGTGTGTGTGTGTGTGTGTGTGTGCGCTTTCTGTGTGGGAGGTCATCAGTGGCCGCTCAGAGGCGTCAGTCTCGGGGCGAAGGGTGATGTGTAAACTGTTAAGTCACAGTGAGAGTGGGCTGAGGTTAACGCTCTGTGGGTGCTCGGGCTGTTTATTGAAGGTCAGCTGCAAAAACACCGGGCTAGGCCTGTTGACTTAATGATTAAACCTTCAGCTTTTGTTGTTTTTATACTATTGAACAATATACTAGAAGTACATTAGCAGATTTATGGTATTATGAACATTTTCAAGGCTGGTTTTTGATGTTTAATGTGTGACTTTTAAGAGATAATTAATCATCAGTGCTATTTGCCCCCAAGGTGAAACACCCCAACACCCTGGGGATAACCTGAGTACTTAAAAAAACACATTTTTACTCGTGATTTTAGTTCCTAAACTTGAAAAGCACTCAGAAAGCACAGACCGGCAGCAAAAACACAACCTCCTTGGCGGCGGTAACAAGCAAACCAAATTCCATGGGGGTGGGAGAAGGAAGCTGGGTGCTGCTGTCTGACTGTTCAGAAAGTGTTTGCCCTAAAAACAACTTAGCTGAGTCGAACTTTATTAGCAAAGCTAATGTTAATATCAGCTAATGCTGATAAACAACTTAAATGGGTGATAAATGGGTATTTCTGTAATAACAGAATCAGCTGCCAATGTGAAAACAACGTGACGGCATGTGTGTGTGTGTGTGGACGCACTTATGGTGATTAACTTAGATAATAATGACCCCATTCTGCAGCTCCCTCAGCCTTTGAGGAGCTTCAGCACATTTTACCCACAACTTTATTGTTGTGGCTCATTCTCGCAGAATTATCGTCAGCAGAAGCAGGCAGCTGTCCTCACTGGGAAAAACTCCCAAAAGCCCACAGTTCATGAACTGCTCCGCCTCAAACAGCTGACAGCGGCTAACGATACAGATACTTCCCACACCAGTTCAAAAATAGAGCGGAAATAGAGTCAATATTGGATTAAAAAACTGGCCGTGGCCGATCAGAAACACAACAAATGAGCTGCTCCTGCTTCGGGGGTCTCGCAGGAAGTAAACACTGAAGCGGTTTGTTTTATTGGTCGAGATGTTTTCCCACACACACAACATAGGTTTAAAACCCACAACTCCAAACTCACTTTGAGGTGGATCACACACAATATGACAATGAACCGGAAACAAAAAACTAAATCCGTCATAAAGACGTTTTGAGTTCCCAATCGTCTGACCTCCCTACGTCTCCTCGAGCTTACAGAAGCTCTAGCATTGAGTTCCGTGAAAAGGGACAAGAGGAGACATCGGGGGGGATTCTGGGAAAGCTTCTGGGGGGGGGGTTGTGCAGGAAGGTACGAACAGAAACAAGTACAGAGAAGGAGAGGGTAAGAAATGAAAGGGATGCATTTGCCGTGGCGTGATTACAGGCTGACTGGGCCTTGTTTGTGATGCCTTCCAGATGGGGTCGTACTTCGGCTACGCAGTGGCTTCCACCGACATCAACAGCGACGGGTGAGTGACGGTGAGACAGAGGACGGACCGAGGGGGAGAAAGTGCAATCTAAAAGAGGGTGAAAGTGATGGATGAGGTCATCGGTGGTGACCTCATCCAGCAGCGTCACTGGGAGTTTTTGGCGTCTCAATGTGTCACGAAAACGTTCCGTTCTCTCACTCAGTGTAAAGTTCCCCTTCGGCCGGTTTCACTTCCGTAACCCTTTGACGCTTCTGTTCCTAAGGTTAACGTTCATCATCCCTGTCTTTTAAAACATCTCTTCCTCATTATTTGCCCCCCCCCCCCCAGTTTGGATGATCTGGTGGTGGGAGCTCCGATGTTCATGTGCCGAGGTTCCAACGGGCGCCTGGAGGAGCTGGGTAAGGTTTACGTCTACCTCCAGAGGGGTCCTCTTCTGCTGGAGCGAAGCCGGTCCCATCTCCTCGGAAAGCAGGCCTTCGGTCGGTTCGGGACCTCGCTGGCGCCGCTGGGAGATCTCAACCAGGATGGATTCAATGGTGGGTGTTCTCCATAGGATAACGCCTCAGGGGGGGGGCGTCCATTGAGCTTTAAACAAGAACTCGGTTAACAACCAGAGACCTATTCCCAGACGTGGCCATTGGCTGTCCCTACGGCGGAGACGACCAGCGTGGATTGGTTTTCATTCATAACGGCTGTGCAGGAGGACTGATGGACACGCCCACTCAGACTCTCACCGGCCAATGGGCTTCCAGCTCTTACCCACCCAGTTTTGGCTTCGCCCTGCGAGGCGACAGAGATCTGGATGGAAACGGCTACCCAGGTACCACAGGAAGTCGTCCGCTGGTGGACGCCTATCAGCAATAAGTCCTTTGGTCTTCATTGACACGCTTTCCCTTCTCGCAGATCTGATCGTGGGGGCTTTTGGGGTTGATAAGGCGGTGCTATACAGGTATGTGAAAGCGTTGAAGAGTGTGAAAGCGAGTCTATGGAGAATTCTCTGCATCTTTGCCCTTTGATGATCCGTGTCTTCTATCAGGGCTCGGCCTATCGTGCGCGTCAGCGTGTCACTGACGGTGCAGCCGACGATGATCCACCAGGAGGAGAGGACCTGTGAGCTGGTCACAGGGAATGACGCCATTGCTGTTTCATGGTATGGAGATTTCACCTTCAGAAAGTTCCGTTGCAACCGAAATATTTGTTTAATAAGTGAATACAGAACTTAAGAGTAGTTAACCAGAACATGGAAAGCTTATTAGGTTACGTAACCCACATCTTGGTTCTATTTCTGCTTTCCAAACTTTACCTCATGAGAAATTCAAATGACTTCAATTTTGCCAGTTTCATGGCCAAGTTTTTTCCGAACGACACGGTTAGTGTTCTTAGATCCCGCGAAGGAAGGGGAAATCCGAATGAAGCTCTTTCTGCAAGTTAATCTTAGACGTGGAACATTTTTATACTGCTCTGAGAGGCGTTAACCGAACCAGCCGGCTTTTTAGCCTCTGCCCTTTAGGTTGCTACAAGTGAGCCTTGTTGTTTGTGTTTGTTGGTGTTTCCTGCTGCCGTGGAAACAAAAAGGAGATGACTGGAGCAGAGAGGAGGAACCGGGAGAAAGGTGGAGTTAGTAATGTGAAGACTGAATGAGTGTTGTTAAAACTGAAGGGTTTGGAAAACGGCTGTACAGATTTTAAACGGCTGTACAGATTTAATTCTTTAAAATTGAATCCTTAAAATTTAAGTCCTTGTTAATTTTTTTTGTAGATTAATGATGGACAGCACGACACAGAATAAAAAGGAACTCTTATTTAGCAGCAAAAAAAAAAGTTTGTTGATGGATTATTATGTAAACAAATTGTTTACATTGTGTTTCCTGTGGCTCCTTCACAATAAAAGCCTGCCTGTTTTTCACTAAGTGACTGTTGACACCGTTTATGTAAAACGAAGGTATTTTTCCACCTGTGGTTGGTTGGAGGATGGACTTTATCCCTAACAGAGGATGACCCTGGTCTTTGAAGAGCCCCCCCATTAACATTTGGTGTAAATCCAGAAAAAGGCAAACTTTTTTAACAGCTGTTTTTGACATTTTCTCATCAGATAAACTCCATGGCGGAGGTAGGAATGTATTAATCTTGATAAGGAAAATAAAATAAACTCAGATTAAACTGGATTGCTATGTCTAAAAAAAAAAGGGTATAAAACCCACCAGATGTTCTTGGTTTTGATGGAGGGTAGGAGCCCCTGTAGATTTTGGTTGCAGGGCTGTGTGTGTTGAAGAAATGCCTAGCCCTAGGATATTCTGGGAATTTTACATCTATTTCTTTATTATTTTGAACGCTAAACTTTAGCAAAGACGACCACAGGACTTTAAACAATACAAGGCCGGAGGAACCTGAATATTTCATGCTTGTTAAATATATTTATCGTTTCTGTTTATCATCCAGTGTCAGCGTCGGTTTCTGCCTGCTGGCGGATGGGAAGCACCTCCCCTCTCATCTAGGTGAGACACACACACACACACACACACCTACACACACACACACACACCCACACACACAACCCCTATTACCTTGCTTTCTTTGTGTATGCTGGACTTCACTGCGGTCAATTTGGTAGTTGAGATCAAGATAAAAGAACAATTGTGTAAATACACGGTAACCGTAGTGACAGCAGTTTGTGTGTGTGTGTATTTTAAGAATGTGGTGTGTATTGTCTGTTGTGAAGTGTTCACAGAGTAGAGGGAGAAAAATAACACATGGCCATAATTATTGCCATGATAATACTTATCGCTGTAAGCGTGCATTTTCCTGCTTTCAGGCATGCATCGGCGTGGACGTTCATACATTTCCTTTTTTCTTGCTTTTTGTTGCGGGTGCGTTTTAAGGCTTTCTGGTGGAGGTTCAGTTGGACAGCGTGAAGCAGAGCCAGAAGGAGTCCATCAGGAGAACTTTGTTCCTGGACAGTCAGCAGCCCAGTTTGCTGAAGACCCTCAGCGTTTCCAACGGAGAACCCTCCTGCTACGACGCCAAGATCTATCTACGGGTCAGTCAGACATGTGCTTCACGTAGTTTGAAAGCAAAATGATCTAAAAATAAAAATAAAAACTGCCCTTTTTCATAATCTTGAAAAATAATTTCAAAAATGTCACCCCTTGGATACGTTTGGGTCCATCCGACCAAACCAATCACCTCCTGAGCAGAGGTGAAATCCAAAAAAAAAAAAGCTAACAGTGTGCTTCTGTTAGCACAAAGCTTTTATAGAGCGGAGGAACATAAAGATGCTTCTATTTCTGCAGGCCTCAGATCCTCATGAAGGAGCACCACAGACGAGGGGCTAAATTTGGACGCCTGTGAAGTCTCGTGGTGCAGTGATGTGACACAAGCGAGCACATGCCCGTTGGTTAGATAACGCATCAGTCAACACTCGCCACAGAGATCACAAGGACGAGGAACTCCACTCTGTGTCTATTAAGGAGATTAGAAGCCTGTATCTATTTCCAAATGTTTTATCTTTAAATCCATTAAGTTTCTTCGCGGACATGTGAATAAGAAAACAACGAGAAGTACTGTGCGCTGAATAGATTTCAGGCCAATCATCTCGCGCTGTTTTAACAAAGCTTCCGGTTGTGTGTTCCCGGCCCCCCGCAGGAGCCGGAGCCATGCTGGTTTTCATTGAACCGGATCTAATCCGAGGATATTTTGCACCTGTGGCACCAGGTGAACGCAATTAACTTGTTGGCGGGGCCGAGGTTATCGTCATTTCCTTGTAGCCGTGGTTTCTGAGTCTTTTTTGAGGTGGAACTATATTAGCTCCAATCATCTCATCACTCAGTGGGGATCTGATCAAAGCGAAGGCCTGCCAGCCGCACTCGGGTCATGCATGTACGTGTTCGCTGTAAGGACGTAATGATCAGAGCCGCCAGCCGTCCACTTTATCCTTCTTTTTGTACGACGTCTTCTTCAAAGGAGCAACATCGGACAGAGTTCATGTCACATCTCAGAAGGACTCAAAACAGACTAAATCCTGCACTTAGGCCGATAGTTGCTGCAACATCTGCTTTGGATTTTGTGACTTTCCCTTCTGCGTTTTGTTCCGATGTAAAAGAACACGGCTTGGAATATGTACCCCGAGGACACGCTTCTATCATCTTATTAGATATGTCAGTTTGTTTCAGGACACGGAGATCTGACCAAACAGCACATTAGAGCATTGGATCCCAGTTATCCGTCCATGGGAACACAACTTAAAGCATGTGGATTTAAGTTCCTCACATACTTGCGTCTGTCTGTTTCAGGATGAAGAGGAGTTTCGAGATAAACTGTCTCCCATTTACATCAGTCTAAACTTCAGTCTGGATCCGAGCGCCCCGGTGGAACAGAACGGGCTCAGACCGGTGCTGAATTATCAGACGGTGCAGCGTGTGGAACAGAAGGTACGTGTGTCCCTCGCTGATCGCGGGTGTTACTTTCCTGGACCGTGACGTGTTATTTTATTATTTTAGTGTGTATTTCTACCTTTATGAATCCTCCCTGCTCTACTGTGGGTTGATGACGCAAAGTACACACAGCGAGAACGACTCACACACTGATGCTAACAGGATAGCATGCCGTGTACATTCTCACGTACCGGTAGGTGCCGCTCTTTGTGTTTTCCGAACGCAGATCTCGTTCAATATATACAGTACCGGTACTGCATTTTATATGTTGCAATACTGTGTCTTCATATACTGTGGATTTTCCACCATATCGCGGTGAATCCGCGGAAAGCAAGCCGCGATAAAGCGAGGGAACGACTGTAAATCGTTATTCAAGAAGTTTCCCCGAAATATTTGACGCACCCAAATCCATCTGGGTCACTCTGTTTCGGCTCTTCAGTCGCGTTCGGAAAGCCGTGGCGCGTGTCTCTGTTCGGAGTTGTAAACTGCATCCATATATTACGTTACCACACTAAACGTCCAGACTGCGCCACTTCTCGGGCCACACGCCTTGCTTTTTATGAACTAAACCACGAGGCTTATCGGAGGAGAGAGCGAGTCGCAGCATGTGTTACAGCATGCTAGCGAATTTTCTCTGCGCTCTGGGTTCAACCCCACGCAGAGACTGTTTACATTTAACATGAAGGGAATTTATTTGGCAGAGATGGAGGACACCGACCCCTTGTTTTAAAACGAACATCAAATGTAAGGATCCTTTTTTTTTAGTGCTGGACCCCATACGGTTGGCGGTTGAGGGTCATCCTCGATGGAGTGAGACCTGATTGGGCGCTCGGCGGCGCTTTTAGTTTCCTACATGAGGAGTTGGAGGGCTTTATGGAGTACTGGCGAGTCGTGGCCCTGCGGAAACATCGAGGGATGGCTGACAGCTCTGTTTGGGCGGGGTTGGCGCTGAGCTCTCACACATCTGGTTGCGGTTTATTTATGTGCATTGCCAACGGCCTTCTCCGCCGTGTTCATGTTTATGCGAGTGATATAAGGTGAAGCCAGCGTGCGATGTGTGTGCGTGAGTGTGCGCAGAATGAACTTGTGTCTGGCTGGTTTTAACAGTGTTTTTTAGAGCCTGAGAAAACAGGAAGAACAACATCGACAGCTCATTGTGTTCTTCCTTCTCCTCCCACGTGGAAGGAATTAACAGGCTGTTCTTCTTTAATCCTGCAGTAATGACAGCATCGTGCAAAAATCACCAGTGTTCCCAGTGTTCCCAGTTAGCCCTGATGCTTCATGCTAACCCTCAACATAAGGCTCCACGCTGCTAATTTAGCATCCAATGCTATGCTGAGTCACGGCTGTGGGCTTGCATCGCCCTTAGAATCATGTATGTATGCATTTAAATGAAGTCCTGCGGTAAATGTAAGAATTGCAGGAAAAAGCTTTTTGCTGCTTCCATATTTAGTTGTGACAGTATGCGAGCATCGAGGCAGCGTAGTGGAATATTAAATAATTACCGGGTGTGGTCGCAGTGCATCCGCCACAGATCTGACCGCACCTAAAGCTAAAATTATGCATCTTAAGATTTTCATGATGTCAAACAAGTTACTCCTGTTATTAATGGTTTTTAATACGAGCATTTCCTCGCTTGAACGGCACCGCCCTCCAGGTTTCACAGGCCTCCCTGTGACATTCCTGGGATTTCTCAACACAGACACAATCGGAATTAATCTGAAAGAAACCAGCACTTGGTCATAAATTGTTCCAAACTTATGTGATGTTCTGCCGTAGTTCTGCAGAGAGGAACGTGCTCGTGTTCCTTCAGTGGAACAAGAACATTGACGATTCTCGCACAGCGTAGGTCTCACGGACGATACGACATCCAGCCGGTGTGTCTACAAAAGTGTCTGAACATAGAGGAGACCCACTTTTTGGGCTGCAATGGACTCTTAGATTGCATAAAACTTCATGCACCCTGGATAAATTGTCAAGTCAACACAAAGAAAGACACACAACCGTTCTCCCTCAGTCACAACTGTGTCAGGTATAAAGAAGCTGAAGGGTGCTCTGTCCCTTTAAAAGCACGGACGCCGGAAAGAAACACGAGTCACATGTAACAAACTTCTGAAAAGATGAAAGAGATAAAACAAAAAGCAGGGGAAAGAGCGCGGGACTTATCACTTGATCTTGTGGGTCAGTTTCGGAGCTTGCCGCTTCTGCTAGTCCGGTTTTAGCTCTTCAATCCGGGACTCGGATCAGGATTCTCCAGCGAGGCGCCGTTAACTGTTGCCAGGCCGGTTCCCTTTGTAGCCCTTCTGTGGCATTCTTTTGGAATCTAATGTTTCCCATATGTAGGAGAAGATGAGGAGATGGCAGCAGCGATGTTGTGGGAGAAATGGTGCAGAAGACAAGAGCATCAAATCTCATTTATATTTCTACTGTGGTTCTTACCAAATAATCTATCATGTCAGATGTGAGATTAAGCCTCGTATTTACTTTTAAAGGGCTCAAGGCTTTGCTCCGTCTCCATCTTTCTCTCATTTCCATGAGTTCTTGGCCATGCTTTCTCTGCTCTTCCCCACATGCAAAGCTCGTCAAACTTTTATCCAGCCAAGATGAAAGGAGGCCGCCTACACTCGACATCCTTAGCACATGTGTGCGGCAAATAGCATGTGAGCATCTGGAGGATCTGTGCCGTCTTTACCGCCGCGTATCCCTTCATTAAACCATGAGTCTCGCGAGCCGGCTTCTGTAAACATCCACTTCCTGGAAGTTTTCTTCCTTCTCCGTAGGTTTTGAAGTCCGCTCCCTGGATACCTGTCTGTCTCTCTCATCCCTCTCCTCCTTTTTTGTTCTCAGGCCCAGATTCAGCTGGACTGTGGAGAAGACAACATCTGTGTCCCTGATCTCAAGCTGGCTGTTTATGGGTGAGAGGAAGTCACCTTTTTTTTTATGACTTTACCTGAGTCACATGCAAAAAAACTAAAAGATAGTCTCGAGCCAAATCAGGAAATTCAACAAGAAGGGGAAACAGGCATTGCTGTTTAAACAGATTAAGGTTTTTGTAGATCCTTAATATGATCATAAATACTTAATTACTATTTATGAGCAAATATGGAGCAGCAACATAGGAGATGAGTCTCCCAACATTAAATTGATTCAAGGTCAGTTTTCTTGACTTCCTGCTGTTTGATAAGCCGATATAGTTTATCAAACCAAGAGCTTCCGGGTGAAACGTGTACTTACAATTACAATACTTTATTAATCTGTCCCTTGGAGGGCAATTTGGCTTACAGCAGTTTGAACTGCTGCTGGTCGCAGCGTGCGCATGCGCCCGGGCAAATGCGGGTGAAGTGTCTTGCCTAAGGACACAACGACAGTGTACACATGCGCCTGAGCCGGGGATCGAACCGCCAACCTCCCGGTCATAGGACGACCCTCTCAACCACTGCGCCACTGTCGCCCCCCTTATCGGTGCTTGTGGAGAAGGAAAACCCTCATCTGGTAGTTTACAAGGAATTTTAAATACTTCTTGTGATCAAAAATGTCACTAAAGCCTCATAATATCCACTAAATCCTTCACACAGGACTGTCAGCGAGAGATAATCACCGACAGATAAATATTGTTGCTAAGACTATCCGAGAGAGGAAACTGAAGAGCTGTGTTTCCCCCTTCTGGAACATTTAAGATTTATGCATCCATGTGACTTTTCTTAGTTGCATTAATGCAATCGGTGCAAAAAAAAGAAAAGTCTCCATGGAAACTCGCAGATTTGCATTTGTAGTTCAACAGTGTTTGGCTCTCCTGATGTTTTAAACACTTCATTCGTTTGAGTCGTGTCCTCCTCCTCCGCCAACAAATGAAACCCGGCTCACGTTTCCATTGGATGCCGCCGACATCTGTTCGTTCTCTGCGTCTGCTCGATGTTGTTGTCGTGCCGGATCCGCCGCATTCGCCAAACTTGCCTGGTCCTGATTAAAGTCATCTGGTGGACGCCTTACCTAGCGAGGGGGTCACCGCGTCCAGACCCTCTGAAGACGGGGGGGAGGAAACGAGGAGTGAAAGGAGAACCCCCCGATTCTGACCCACAATCAGAATCCTTTCCTCCTCTTTCTGCTCTGTGTCAGGATTTATCACCAGGCCGCTGGACGGCTGTTAGCCACTGTGAACATATGGTATATAGGCGGGGTGGGGGGTTCCTTTCCTGAGACAAGTCACTGTTATTGGATTTGGGCCATTTCCCGGGTTGCTTATATAGACAGGGATGAAGGTGAAAATGGCCTCCAGGGGACAGAGATGCTTGTGCTGAAAGTTTCACATCTCTGCTTTTCACTACATTTAAAATTTGCTGAAGTAAAGGTGGCACAAATAAATCAAGGCTAAAAACGGAAACTGCTGTTTCTGACAGCGATGGTTAAATAGTCTTTTCAAGTCTGAGAGAAAAAATGGCTGAGTAATATCTATGCTCATGGGAAATACCACTTAAAACAACAACAACAACAAGACTCATCGTCTACAGCCGAGTCAGTGTACATGTGAGCTAGAATACAACCAGGAGTTCTTTTTAGCAGGTGCACAACCGGTCGAAATATTCTTTGTGCAATGCAGTGAGGTTATTAACATATATATATATATATAAAAAAAACTTGATTACTCTATTTTAGGATTTGAGTTAAATGGGATCATTCTATGTGGGAAATGTTTGCTGGTTTTCCTTCTGTTGCCCTCTGGCTGCTCTGCCTTGACTCTCAGCGATTGCCAGAGTTTCCAGATGAACAACAATCAATATCCGTAGCAATTCCCCCAACAGCTTCCTGTTTTCACACGTAACTGTGGTGAATCAACTCTCACGCTGTTTCACCAGATTTTAATATCCATATGAAAAAGAGTTTTGTAATTTGGACACTTTGAAAGGCTGCTGCCTTGTGGTGGCGTTAAAAAAGAAAGGATTAACATCAACCCGCACTCATAAAAAAAAAGAAAAGCACCAACTGCACCAGCTGGATAATCTCTGAAGTCTCTCGGTTTAGGGTTACACATTTATAGTCATAATACTTGGATGAATAAAAAAAAAAAAAAAAAAAGAACTACTGTGAAATTGTGCAAACTGAAATTGGACCAGTGGATTAAACAAAAATGTGCACCGCGGTTGTAGCGATGACTGTACTTAGCATTAGCATCCACGCAAGGAAAAAGCGTGGATGATCTTCCAAAAAGCTGCAAAACGGCCTTTATATGATTTCTTTTTTTCCCGTTGTAAGGAGTTGACACGCTCGACAGGAAATGGAAAAACATTTGTTAAATGAGGGCTGACGCGACGAACACACAAGACTGATGGTCTGTTTCCTTTCCAGGAGAAAGAGCGGCCTCTTCCCAGATATTAATACCTTGTTCACATGATGAAATAATTACAACTTGCCTTATTAAAAATAATTCCAGCTGCCTTTTTCTCTCTCTCTCTCAGAAATGGCTAAGACTGGTTGCGTTTCTTCTTCTTCTTCGAGGTTTATTAGCGGTTGACATGCAAATGGTTTTATTTCTAACCTCCACTCGGCAGCCGACTTCTGAAGAAACTGCATGCTGTACACCGCAACCATCCCAACTAGAAACAAGCCAAGTATTCATAAATGTAATCAAATCTCAGCAAAAAATATCAAATCTGTGGGCTAAGACTTTTGTTACTCTGCTCTCATTCTTGAAACTCGCATAAAAGTTTAGCCTCTAAAGGATAGTAATGAACCATAAAAGGAGACAAAAAGCTCATTTTGAGCAGGGAAAACGGTTTTTCGGGTTGCATATGCATGTTAGCAGTGAAAGGACGAGTGATGATGTCATTTCCTCTCTCAGTGATAGGACGGAGGTCTACCTGGGCAGTGAGAACTCCTTGAGCCTGACCTTCAACGCCAGGAACGAGGGCGAGGGAGGGGCGTACGAAGCCGAGCTCTACGTCGTGCTGCCCCCCGAGGCCGACTACAGCGGGATAGCGCGCAGCAACGAGGTGAGGCCGGCGGCTACTGGTGAACCTCGGTCTGATTGTCTGACTTTTAGCAACATAACTCAAAAGGTTACTGACGGATCTGGATCCGATTGTCAGAAAATGTTGGGAATGTTCCCAGGGACAGATGATTACATTTTGATTATGTTTTTGTGTCGTCTCCAGAGCCTGACTCAGCTGACGTGCAGCTACGAGGCGGAAAACCACACTCGCTATCTCGTGTGTGATCTGGGAAACCCCATGAAGTCTGGGACCAGCGTAAGCGCCGGCAACGCCCAGACGTTGTCGTTACCTTTTCTTGAGTCACGGTTGTCAGATTGAATTGTTCTTTCGCTCTGTAAGTCTTAGACAAACTGAGGATTGAGTGCACAATAAAAAGAAAAAACAACAAATAGTGGTGACATTTGTATTAGTCGTTGATATTTGTCTCGATTCATTTCTTAGTTATGGGCCGGGCTTCGGTTCACCGTGCCCAGACTGAAGGACACTCAGGACACCGTCGAGTTTGAGCTCCAGATACGAAGGTAGGTCGCCTTCCAGATGGGAAAATATTCACATTTGCTTCAAAGCAGCATTTTACATTCAGCAAGTTTGCAATTATTAAAGGAAATCTTGTTAAAAAAAAGGTTTGTTTTTTTCTATAGTGAAAATGCCAATAACTCAGAGAGTGAGGTGGTGCTGTTTGAGCTGGAGGTCGCTGCGATGGCTGATGTCATCCTGCAGGGGTGAGGCGTCTTCAACCACATCTACACATCGCAGTTCTAATCATTTTTAACGTAATGGCCCCCGAGGAGAGATGACTCTGTGTTTCTGCCGCAGAGTTTCACATCCAGATAAAGTCATCTTTCCACCCCCGAACTGGAGAGGCGGTCAGAGCCTGAGGGAGGAGCAGGACGTCGGGCCGGAGCTCCAGCAGGTCTACGAGGTACCGTAGGCGGAGCTTTCTTACAAATCATCCACCCAAGAAGCGAGATCATTTCACTCATCGAGAAATCTTAAAATAAGTTTAGAAATAATCCGTTTAGGTGAAACAGTGTGTCACTCTTCAAAGATTGTTTATTGAATCTTATTTTTTCCACATCTAAGATTCTAAATCTTGACCAGTTTCCCGGAATCTCCGAACTCTCTGTTCCAGCTGGTGAATAACGGTCCCAGCATGGTGAGCCAGTCGACCCTAAAGGTGAGGTGTCCTCTGAGGGCTCACGGCCACGAGCTGCTCTACCCTGTGGAGGTGATGACCCAGGGGCCCCTGAGCTGCTCCTCCAAACACACCTTCAATGCACTGAAACTGAAGGTGAGGACACACCTGCGGAAGTGTGTGTGTGTGTGTGTGTGTTGGGGGGGGGGGGTCATTGTAGGTCTATTCCTGGTCTATTCCTCCGCCAACTAGGTTGTGTTTTTGCCAGTGTTTGTAGAAACCGCCAAACGTTTGTTTTCATGTTTAAAGAATCTAAAAATACAGATAAAATAAAATGTAGGGCAATTATGTTTGGTGTAAATCACAATATTTGGGAGGCTGAGGCGCTTGGCGGGGGTCTGCGCTCTCCGAGTGCTTAGTTCTGACTCTTAACGACTGTTGATGTCTTCTTGAATGCAGCTCCAGCCGCCGGTAGCAGAGGGTCCCGCGATGCTCGGGTCCCGCGTCCCGAAGTCTGGCCCCGAGCATCGCATCCGACGGAGGGAGCTGCACTTCCTGGCTGAACAAGGAAACCTGGTGAGGCTCCGTGGAAAGAAGAGATCCTGGATGCCAAAACTCATTCATGTTCTGCTGCTGCAATATTACATTTCAAAACTTCCGAGCTGACTGAACTACTCTTAGTCTTCAGATTAAATTTCCTCTGTGATATTTATCTCCTCATGAACACCTGAAAACCGACTCAAACATTCCCCTTTAATTCTATCAAATTAAAGCCTAACCAGATGGCAGCATTATAGCGCAAGCTAAATGAGAGAGAGCTGAAGACTAGTTTCTTATTTGTGTGTCCTGAAATCGTTGTGTTTAGACTAGCGCAGCTAAGATATGGGGACTGAGCAGAAGCTCCTCCTCCTCATCTCGTTGCCCATAGCGACTGCTGTGTTTGTGTTTGTCCTCTTCCTTCTTGTTAGACGCAGCATGTGGGGGAATGGTGTAGCTGTCGAGCTATTGCCTCCACAGCAGAGGCCCTTAAATCGTTACCGGATGTCGGGTTGGCTGTTCACTTCAGTGTCCTGAATCCCCTCGATGGGCTTTGGAATCTCGTGCGGGACAATTTAAACCAAAAAGTCGTCCAATTAGACCGTGCTCGGAAGCCTTTCAACTTTATTAAGATTCAAATTATAATGAGATCATTTCTTACAGAAGAGGAAATGGATGGAGGGTAATGAGTTCTGGGAAGCATCGCCTGCTGCTCGCTGTAATTGTTTGTGAGATGAAGTTAATCCAGTTTGTGATTTCCAGGGCTGCCTTTGTTCGGCTTGCATCACTTACAGTAGCTTGATGATCCAACCACACGTTGGACATGTTTACAAGTGAAGCTGTTGGTGCTGCATAAAACAGGCATTCCTGTAAATGTTTGGGTCGCTGAAGAATGACCTTCCAGTCTCTCTTTTTGTTTTACTTGAGGGACGTCTCTAATGATGAGATGCTGATGCTGCATCGTCCGTGTGCTCTGTGTCTGTGCAGTCGTGCTCGACGGTGGCGTGCTGGGAGCTCCAGTGTGACGTCGGGCTGCTGGACAGGGGAGCCAGCGTCATCCTGGCTGTTCGCTCCAGAGTCTGGGCTGAAACCTTCATGGAGGTGAGAGTTACAGGACACGCCGCGCTGCACTCAGGTCTAATAGTGCAGGAAACTCAGATGAAGAGGGCAGCGTGGACCAGAAATCTAGTGTGAGCAGTGTCCTGGTGCTGCCCTCTGCTGGTCAGATCGCAGAACAATAATCATATAAAATAATAAAACTAAAGAAGCAACTCCTCTTTGACATTTTTCCTAAATGCAGCCATCGATGACTGCATTTTTAGAATGGTATTCCGTCCTTACCAGAAGTCTTAGTGGTAATTCATACGATTAAAAGTTTGAGACGAGTTCTGAAAGCATCTTTTAATTATTTTTAACCTTTTATTAAAATAATTGCTTTGTCCACAGAGGCCACATAAGCAGCACGTTCTCGAATGCTCTGTCCAATACAAGGTGGACAACATGCCTTATTCGATTCCTCCCAAATTCAAGCCATCAGGATCCAAAAAGGTCAACTTAACACCCTCTTCGGTGTATATTAGTGTTAAGGGTGTAGAAATCCACTGGGGCTCATGCGAGTGCTGTGATTTATGCTCAGGTGGTGACGGCCGTTACATGGAACAAGCCTGATAGTCTGTTCTTAATTCCGGTGTGGATCATCATCCTAGCCATCCTGGTCGGATTGCTATTACTCTCCCTGCTCATATATCTCTTATACAAGGTGAGAGAGTAAACCTGCATTAAAGTCGTCCTTTCAGTCTGGCTGGACTTTCAATTCCAGTCTAGATTCATCATCATTGATTTATCCATTTTCCCTTCAGATGGGCTTCTTTAAACGGTCGGACCCATACGGCACAACCATGGAGAAGGCCCAGCTCAGACCGCAGGCCTCCTCTGAAGCGTAGGCCCAAACGAGGAGCCTTCAAGGAACTGGAATTATTATCACATTCCCAAACACATAAATCGGCAGCCCATTTCTGAAGGGACGCATAGGGGTCCTGTATCACTGGAACACACAAAATATCTGGTGCTGCAATAAAGGCCACGGGGGGGTGTCACATGCAGATCGACATGCATCGTTTAGGAAATACATTTGGTCACCCTGGAGAAAATGTTTGGAGCTTCTGCGGGAACGAACGACGAGGATTTGTCGCTCGCCGCCGCGGGGAGATTTTTATCGGAAGATAGTCCACGTATTCAATGATGGTGACCTTGAAAAAAGTTTTTAATTTTACAGCCCGTGTTGTTACAGGGGGGGGGGGGGGGGGGGAATAAAAAAGATGCACCGGTTTTATTTATGGCACAATGTTTTTCCAAATGATTGTTGAATGTTGTACTGTAACTGTCTGCGGGACAAATCCTGATGAAACTGCAATGTTTAACTTGAATTATTCCTCTCCCATATTGGGAGGTATTTTTTTGCGTATGCTGTGCTGTATGTAATGTATTCATTGTGTGCTGCGGCCCAGAATAAAGCCTGATGTTTACCCACCCAAAACGTAAGTAGATGGTTGCCGTTGAAGTTTTTTTAAACTGGCATTTCCTACGTTGTGCATCCTTCGATGGATTGAACAGAACATGTCAGTCATTTCTGCATAACATGCAACAAGTTGCCTTCTGATTGGAAAGCGAGCTGAGCTCAGTCAGAGGCTGATCTTCTGCACAAACGTGGATTAACGGCACACGCACAGCTGGTTCATCCGTTAGTCTTCAGGTTCACACAGAAGACAGCGTGGAATACCCACAACCCGGAGAGGACAGTCCAGCGGGACCGCCTCGTCTCCTTCCCTGAGTGCTGTGCTAAGCTATCTGGAATCTCACCGTTGCCTTGGACTGCATGCTCTCTCCCACTGTGACTGTCAGAGTTGTGTCTTGCTGACATTTGTGCTGAGTGTTCATGCGTGGTTCTGCTGAGTTCTGCTGGATGGGGGCTCCATTTCAACCTGCAGACTGGCTCTTTAGTTTTCACTCCTCCCTCCCTCCCTTTCTCTCTCTCTCCCTCCCTCACTGCTTGTGTGTCTCTGGCTATAAAAACCCACACCGTCACAGGGCCGCTATCCCACGGAAGAGCAGGACGGACACCAGGCATCAGACTGCACCGACCTTCCACGGCTGTGAGTAACACGTTTGCTGTCTTCTGTATTTGCAGATAGTAGAATGCACTATTTACCCGACTGCACGCCTTTAATGTGAATATACCCCCAACTTTAAAGATGTTGGGCCTCTCCAGGGTGAGATGACTCGGCTGCTTTGAAATTGTGCAGGACGACGATGCAACTGGAGTAAATAGAATTTCCCTGCAGAGAAAAAGGAATAAAAACAGAACTGCTATTTCCACTTTGTAAGGTAGTCGTCGTTTGTGCTGTGGGTTCTCTGACATTCGTGCAGACATCTCCATTGTGCTCTAACAGATTAGATTTATTGTGCCACTCAGGACACCCTCAAGTAGCCCCTCGTACCACTGGTTTCTATGGAAACATGCCATCCCGGTTTGTTTTCCTGCTGAGTGGCGTCTGTTTGACGAGAGCTTGATCCTCTGTGATTCCCCCTATTCAACATGCAAAGAGTTGGATCTGTTATAGTGTGTGTGTCAGCAGACAGGGTATTAGTGCTCCGTTTGGGATGTGTGGAGGGGGGCAACCCGATCCGGTTTGGTGACACTGGGTCCTTCCTCATAGGGCCTGTTTTGATCCAAAGCTTTTCACCCCTTGCTGGAGCGAACACTCAGTCTGTGGCTTCTTATTTCACGTTGAAGTCCTCTTGTTGGTCTCCATTGTGAGATGATCCATGTTTGAGACGTTCACATGACACGGTGGGACGTTCTTGGAGCGGATGCGACTGCAGTTTGGAGGTGGTGCATGGGATCAAGATAAAAACTGCATTAGAGGATGTTATTGATTTGCATTGCTTCTCCTCTGCAGGCCCCTTTCTTCTCTGCATAATCTGCAAGCATGTCCCGAAACCTTTTGAAGAATCCCTACGGGGAAGGTAAGGTGTCCAATTTTCCCAGATTCCCATTTAACATGTCACATGTTAGGTGACTTGAAGCCTTTTCCTTTCCTTCAGAGGAGCTGGAATTCTGGGACCTTACGGAAAACGGGGGGAGTCAGTGGAAGGTGGAGGACATGCCGGGCGACTGCGGCTTCGACTTCTGCATCGACGGCGTGACCAAATACTTTGCAACCTCTTTTGAGTGAGTGTTTCTTGCTGTATGTGAAGTGAAACCCAGCCTCACCCTCAGCAGACAGGACGGTCTTTAACATTCGCCTTCCTGGTTGCAGGTTGTGTCTGAAGAGGCAGGTGATCGACCTGCTGGCAGAGGGCTTCTCCGCCGAGCAGCTGGACGCTCAACCCGCTGTCATGGTGGAAGACTGGTAAGATGCGACTATGTCCCCTGTGAGGGACCGGGTGTCTCAGACTAACAGGTGACTCATCCCTCAGGTACTGCGGGAGGACAGATTGCGGCTGCACCTATCAAATGGCCACGTCTCTGCTGGATGAGAATCACGAGGTCATTCAGGAGTTCAAACCCGAGGAGGTGACTCTGGACCCCGACAGTGACGACTGCTCATGGAAGCAGGTACGCAGAGATGGGAATGCACTCTGCACCCAGGTGAAGGCCACAGGTATTCATTCCCCCCTCCCCCCTCGCTCTGTTTGAACCTTAGATCAGCCACACGTTTTCCGACTACGGTCCCGGAATGCGTCTCATCTCCTTCGAACACGGAGGACACGACACCAAGTTCTGGGACGGTTGGTTTGGCGTCCGGGTCACCGGGAGCTCCATTACTGTCGATGTCTGAAGGAGAGGGGAACCATGGAGACAGGAGAAGGTGGAGATGCTCCAGACTTTAACGTAGATTCTGAAGTTTTACCAGGACCGGCTTTGCCTTAAGCGCTAACTTCTAGTCATGCCGGAGGAAACATGCTGCTGCCGTGGAGGCTGTAGCTGCACATCTAAAAATACCAGACACTCTAACAGCACAGCGGCGGCATGGTGCCTCCACTAACCTCAAAATACTAAAATGAATGCTTGCAACAACACGATCATTAATCATTCTCTCCTAACTACTACCTCTGCGTGGGGACTTACCCTGGGTGAACTGAAATAAATTGTCATCTACTGTAAATAACTGTCTATTTTGTCAAGCTGAACTTCCAAAGATCTAATTGACTGCTAAGATCCTTCATCTGAAGACGAGCGAGCTAACACGAGCGAGTTGCACCTGCACAACGTTCTTCGTGTATCACAACCCGTTATTTTTTACTTTCCAGTAAAGTTAAATTTTCTCTTGATGTATTCTTTGAGATTAATTTAATGTAATTCTCTTATATATATATATATATATATATATTTAGAAGTTTAGTAAATCCCTCCTCAAAATATATATAAAAGAATCTGAACCAAACGGGATCAGATAAACCCATTTGCTGCATGTTAGCCTGAAGTCCAACCAACCATCACACGAAAACATATTTTTTTAAACCCTCACTTTTATTTTCATTCAGTCAAAATGACACAATTCAAGTGAAAGTTGTTCGGATTGCAAAACATGAATGCGACATTAAAATGCAATACTTGTCAAGTAAGATCCAATCGGCACCGCAGACGATGTCCTTCATCAGGACGTGATCACAGTGAGCAGCATTGTTAGTTTCACTGCCCGTCACGTAGATCACAGAGCCGAGCATGAAGTGAAGAAGCAGAAGGATTTGTTCGTAATATAACATATCTCTGCCTCAGTAACAAATGTGTAACAACGCTAATAATAAAGAACTAAAAAGCAACAAAGAATGCTTCATATCCTTTTGTGTTTAGCACAAAAAACATGTCGAACTTTCAAAATCTGAAGTTTATAAAAGCAATTTCCAATCAATACTATCTAACAATACTGTCGAACAACTGAAATGAAGTATTAACTAAATAAATATATTAGCAATGTAAGATCACAGACTACGCTCATCTTCATCACGTATGACTTGTACATCTAAAACCAGGGAGTTGTGTTGCTGCGGGAACAAGAGTTACCCAGTTATTGTCGAGTTGTTTCTTGGACGTTACAAAGTTTGTGTCCAAAAACAATCCTAACTTGACGGACTCTAGACAACACATTTCCTTAAAGTTAATGAAACCACGGTTCATATTTAAGTGCAGGAAATGTCACTGAACGTGTCGGCGGGACATTTAAACATTTCATTTTGGACCTTTTAACTTTCAGTCAACAACCAGATCGCTTATAGTAACCGTACTCTGGTATATTCAGGTTAGGGAGAATCAGGAACGTGAGGACGTAGACGAAAAGCGTCTCTTCGGACGCACGTTGATGCGATGTTGGCACGAGTGTGCAAACACCGCTTTTCTGGTAGATCTCGGTCCAGACGGATGAGAGAAGCAGAATAAGCTGGAATCCATCATTCTCCTTGTGACTGCGTCCGTTTACAGAAGGTTTCAAACTGTTGCTGCTCCAACTCTGTCATCACCTTGTTTAAGGCATAAATCTGTAGATCAAAAATGGGATAAAATAAACACTCTGAGAATTCTGTGACAAAGTCCTGGAAACAGCGACGCCAATCACCTCTGCCCTCTGTCGCTGTTTGAGCTCTTGCTGTGCGGATTTCTGCCTGGCTCGGTCTCCTCTGGTCGGTGTGGAGTTCAGCTTCGGCTTGTCTTTGCGACAGGCAGGCTCCATGATGACGGTGCTCCGATCAACCTGGAAGGTTAGACCGCTGTTTACACTCAAGCATGGCTTAAAGTCTTCATTTAGGTGGCAAAGTACGACTAGCGTTAGTTAGTAGAACCCGACGTGAAGCAACAACAATGTTCAAATGGCAAAAACAACGCGTTTCCAAACAGTTCACCTGTTTAAAAGTCTAGGATTGGTAAGATCAAGTTCAGCGAGTCCAAGGTTAGCTAGTGCTCCTCGTTAGCAAACTAGCCGTTAGCTTTGCGGATAAGCAGTCCCACCAACAATTTGTTTTCCTCAAAGTTAACCCAGATAGTTGCACACTTACCGGTAAAATCTAAAAACCTAGAAAATAATCCAAGTGAGTAAATGTCAGTCTGCTAGTTGGCTGTTGCTACTCTGTTTTTAGCCCAGCCAACAGCTGTACCTATGGTGTCACCGAAAAACATATCCGACTTTCGCAGTGAGAAATGTTCCGGAGTTCCGCTTTTCAAGGTCTTTAAAATTGTTGTTAATATTAATAATAATAATAATAATAATAATGTTTATGTTACATAGTTGAGAGTTGAGACCACCATGTCTGGAATTCCACTGACTTCTTTCATATTAAGGAAAATCCCAGAGGTGGATATTTCAAAACGTTAATTAATTAATCAATAAAGCAGGCCACCCTAACCCAATTACGGTACGTAGTTACATATTAGCTGTGTATTTATTTTAATACTAAAACAGAATAATTTATAAATTGTTTTAATGATTAATTGAATCTTCTCCACTGTACTGTAACCTTGTTTGACCACTATAATAATAATAATAATAATATAAATATTATTTATTCAGACTTATAAAAAGAAACACACATACATAAACTCACCCAATATATATATATTTTTACCGTAGTTCATAACCAAAGAAGCGTATCAGTCTACTACAATTCCAACTCACAAAACTGAACAGAATTTAAATTCATCCCTTCGAAGAGGAGTGGGGAGAAGTAAACACTAGATGTCACTCTTGCATAATAGCCCAAATAGCATCTAACTTCGATGGTACATTTGTAAAACACAGGGTTAGGGTTAGGGTAAAATCATCTGGGGTTGTGTGACCAGACAACTCCAGATTATTTTATTTCTACTGAAGTCTTTGTCGGATCTCAATATTTATTAGGCAAAATATGAGCATTTATAAATTACAAAATTGTTCTCCCAACTACCCTTATTTTCACTTTTGATTTAGAACAGTAAAGCGATGAGATCTCTCGAGTGGAGAGACTTCCCCTCGGGGCACGGCTTCAGTGCATAAATCAGATGGGTGACGAGTGAGCCTGACACCAGCTGAAGGGCGGTCCAGAATGAATTTATCACCTCAGAAACAATAACAATCAGGAAGGGAAAGAATCATTAAACACCCATACATAAATTATGGTGATCATCCTCCCAGACCAAGCCGATCATCTTCGGTGCTGTTGTGAACTTGAGTCTGAATGAGAGCATGCGGGCCCTCTGGCAGAGCTACGCCACTGAGAGTTATCATGCAGCATACCAATGGTTTACCTGGATTTATCCTCCAACTACAGGAGAGCGCTCTCCCTTGAAGTAATATCCTGAAAGAACAACTTCTGCTGCAGACAACAGTCAGACCTGTTTGTCCGTATACGCAGCAGCATAAAGAAAAAAACACACACATATCATAACTCTTTGATGAAATCACAGTATCTAATGAATCTAATCTAAATCTCCCGATCGAGGTCATCCACGAGAGGGAACTTAAAGTACCTTTCTTTACTGAACATGTTCAACATTGATTTAATTTCATTATAACTGAAGTTTTCACTGGTGCTGGTTTGTTTTTCTGTCTTTTAGCAAGATAACTCAAAAAGTTCTTAACGGATATTGATGAAATCTTCATGACATTTTGGGACTCTTACCAGAAACGGTTGATTAAATTTTAGTGAGGATCCAGAAGAGATCCTGGATTCTAGATCACTTTGAAATCTTCAGTACCATTGCAGTAAATGGAGCTCAATATCTCGGTTTATTATTGACCGATGTTTACGGAATTGATGGGGTTAATGTGATATTAATGCGAATCCAATTACTAAAGGTTTGTTTTAATGGTTAAGGAATGTAAAAAAAAGTATAGATAAAATAAATGTAGGACAATCACTTTTCGTGTAAATCACAATATGGGACTGAGCTGCTTGGCGGAGGTCCGCGCTCTCCGACTGCTTTTCTAGTTTTGATGTTATTCACACTGAGATCTGAGAGAATGGTGAAATCACAGCACACAACATTCTAAAACCATTAGAAACACACAAAACAGGTTGTAATCTGTAATCTGATGTCTGATGTTGACCGGAACAAAGGAGTGGCAGACAGAGAAGTAAAACAGATGAGAAGGCTAAGAAGTAAGGGAAGAGACGATGGAGTGATGGTAGAATGGCAGAGAGAGAGAGAGAGAGTCTGAGGGGGGAGGCGAGGGGGGAGGAGTGGAGAGACGGGCCAAGCAGACGAGTGTGTTAGGGGCCTTGTTCCTCTAAATTAGGCTTTCTCTCTCCAGGGGGAAGCACAGCTCTGACTGCTCTTTCACACCAGCAGACCTGAACACACAAACTCACCACAATCTCCTAACCCCGCTCACCAGTTCACTGCCAAAATACACACACGTATACAACGCACACACGCAAGCAAGCGCGACGTGCACAGAGAAACATCCATATGCATACACACAAAGTGGCTCAGAACTAAAAATACACACCCCGGTGACTGCTCCCAAAATAACTGGACACACAAGCGCATGCAAATATATGCTTTCTGTACAGGCATCCATAAAGGGCCATGTGAATGAACATGCTTCGACGCAAGCGTGCAAGAACTCTGACGGGGTCTTCGCACTTGAACTCCAATAGACCTGCAGCCACAAGAAAGAAAGAAAAAAAGATGTGACCTGTCAAGCAAAGGGTCGGTTTGAAGGATGCAGAACACACACACAAGCATTCACGCACAAATGACACACGCCGAACCCCGACCAGCTTGTGTTTGAGGTTTCTTTCTTTTTTTTTAACGCCGTGAAAGATCTTCAGCTTTTTTTTTGCCGATCTACTTGACATTCAGAGAAGTCCCAACTCACATCTCAAGTCCTTGCAGCCAAGTCCAAGTCAAATCCGACTGACACAATCTCATGTCTAAACAACTTGAGCCCAAGTTCTCTTAAAATCATAGTCAAGTCCAGAGGTTTCCGAGACTTGAATTCTCAGTTTAGTTGCCAAGTTTTAACTCTCAGCCCTGTTTACAGATCAAGTCACCTTGCAAAAGGATCAGTAATAGAGTGTGGGGGATAAAAAAAATAAAAATAAAATCACAAAAGGTATTTTGTACATTTGTCACAAAATTAAAGAGGGTTGGTGTCTAAGAGGGGATGCAATTTGGTGCAGGTTGGCGTTAAAAAGACATTTAGATGTACACCTGTGTTCGTTTGTTTCTTAAGTGGATTGTACAAAAAGTACCCCAGAATTTCTCTGAAACTTGGTGGAAAGTTGTGGTTTTCTGGCTTTCAGTGTTAGCATGTTGGTGGTCGTCATGTTTAGACGTTGTTGCCCCCCCCCAAGCATCAGGCTGAGTGACTTTAGACCTTAATCTCCTGTCTCCGCTTTTGCTCTCTCACATTGCAAAACAGACTCCCTCCAGTATGTGCTCATGGTTCTGTCATGTACAAGTACACAAGAGGTTATATATAAACCAGTCTCTCCCTTGACAAATATAAAATGCTTACGCTTACATCGTCAGGTTTTAATTTAACATTTACCGAAGAGGTTATGTTTGCGCTGGTGTCAGTTTGTCTGTTTGCTCAAAAAAGTTGTGAATGAGTTTCGTGACCTGAGTATTGCAGCTGGTTTGGCAGGTGATGGTGCCGGAGGAGAGAGTAGATTTGAGGACGCAAACACTCCTAAACCATGGAATGGTAGAAGGATAGACAGAATAAAACGCAGAAAAGGAGAAACCTTGGGGAGTTGATATCGTCACATTTTTGCAATGCAAGATGTGATTGAATTAACATTTAGCACTGGAACATCTAATTCCTCTAAGGGTGCTTAGAACTATTGGTTCTGACATGCAGTGACATATCCAGGCATATATTGATAAAATACAATCCCTTAAGTTCACGATGAGCTGCAATGGAAAGTTCTGCTATTTTTCAATTTAGTGAGTTCCTCATAAAAGTAGCTGCTGACAGCTATTTGGCACGCCAAGCCCCGATAAAACCAAAATGACACAAAGCATTTTCTGCACATTAAAGTTGCATATTATCAAAGCTATTTTGCAGCCGGTGAAACTGGGACTCACTGAGCAGTACCAGAAAAATATGGCAGCAGTGGAAGTAGTACTCAGATCCTTCACTTACTAGTAAAGTGAAAACAAAATAATTTCTACTTACATCAAAATTCTGCATAAACAGAATGAGTATTTTATAAAAAATGTAGATGCTTATATATATATAATATATTGTAATATATTATCCGATTGACCAAAAGCTCCATTGCAACCAGGAACGAGCATCATCGTCGTCATCATCATCATAATCCGGTCTGAATGCACGATGACCGTCTACACACCCAAAAACATCTCTGTGAAACACATGGAGATGAGATGCGTGTCTGTCATCAGCTGTGCTGCGTTTCCCACACACGGTTTCAAATGCACTTCTAATTGCCATCACTCAGCTCATATCCTCTCCTCCCCTATCATGTATAGCGGGGTAAGGGAGGCCGGGGCAGGAAGCAGCGGGGAGGAACGAGAGGGGCGAGGCCGGTGGAGGTGATGGTTCGCGCCGCAGGACAGAGGAGACCAGTATGTCCTTTAAGTCCACAAGAGAGACAGCGAGCGAGAGACAGCGGGGTCAGTGTGTTTTGGCCTGGCTGAGTCTCCTCCATCTTTCTCTCTCCCTCACTCACCTTCTCACTCGCTGTCCCAGGAGCTGCTTCTCATTAAGCATGTTTGCTTTGGCCGGCACACAGTGGCACTTAGCAGCAACACGCTTGCCCACGTGTGCGCACAGACACACATATATGTCACTCACACACACACACACACTCACACACACACACACACACACACACACACACAGTTGTGTTTGCTTTGGCAGCGACCAGGTGCCACTTACTAGAGCCTCTAAACGACGGCGATAAACCGAATACGCCAGCGTGTTTACGTTCGACTAGCGTCGGCCCTCTGTCGCTCACACATCCACAGCGAGTATGGATTTAGAAACCAGGAATTTTATTCTGCCTGCGCCCATAAGCAGAAAGCTACTTCACAGTCACCCCAGGTGTTCGTTCATTGTTCAACTTAAGCGACGTCCTTCGAGCAGCCTTTTTCAGCTCAACGTATTTGGACCAGTGGATCCAGAGAATTTCATGCTGGTTTGGGGGTTAACGAGATGGTCAATTTTGGGGGCGACCAACTGACTTTGAAAGAAGATGGGCTATTTATGCTGTGCATATTATTCACGTACTCGGGCAGCACGGTGGCGCGGTGGGTAGTGCTGTTGCCTCACAGCAAGAAGGTCAAAGGTTCAAATCCGAACTTACGGCCTTTCTGTGAGGAGTTTGCATGTTCTCATGTCTGCGTTGGTTCTCTCCGGGTTCTCCAACTTCCTCCACCAAACACACGCCAAGGTGTGTGTGTGTGTGTGTGTGAATGATTGGCTGTCTGGGTGTGGCTCTGTCATGAACTGGCAGCTGTTCAGAAGATGAATGAATGAATGATATTCAAGTCTTCGCCACTCTGCAGCCAACTTGCTTTCTACTCGTCGTAACAGCGATTCCTTGTGGCGAAACACATACTTTTAAATTTCCGAAAGCCAGTCGTAACGCCGAGTACGTCGTCAAGTGAGGACCGTCTTTATAGTCCTCTTTATTACTCAGCCAGAGGCTGCTCGGACCCACATTTGGCCAAGTCAGAGAAAAACATATCCCACACGAGCATTACACAACACACCATACACTCTGTCACTGTATACACTCTGAACACACAGAGTGGGAAACAAATGCAGCGTTCTTTTGGACCCCAACGCTCCCAATCTTCTGTCTGGGACAGCCTTTTTGGACGGCCTGTGGCTTGCAACAACTGTTGCCGCAAGCCTTGTTGAATAGAATACATGCATTCTTAGGATGGGCCACAGACACACACACAGATGTAAAGATACATGCATATGCACACATGCATGTAGCGCAACACGTTTGCAAACACACACAGATCTGGCTGCGCCTCTGGAAGCTATACAATCTATTGTAGCTACATATGTTAAAGCCCACGGTCTCTCTCACACAGACAGCAGGTCTGTGAACACACACTCGATTCAGTGAACATTATCCAGGGCAGAGTGTTTCCCAACAGAATCCAGGAACACTGTAGCTCTGTGGGCAAAATGGTACTGAATCATGCTGAATTATAAGCAACAGTCACTCTTTTCTTTGCAACAGAAATCCTGAAAAAAACAAAAAACATGCTGGCAACAAATTCAGATTATTGAAAGTCAAGCGTTGGAACATTCAGGAAGAATCACGTACAATGACGTCAATATCGGTTTTGTGAAAAATAATAACACAACATTGAACCAAACGTCTTTGTATAATTTTGGGTGTTTATTTAGTTGCCCTTTTGACTGAATTGGTTGCCTTTATGATGCTAAAACTGGACTACAAGGTGAGGCTGAAGACCTGGTCTGGTATCAGGAGTTTGTTTGCATGCAGAGAGGGGGCGCCACCTGCAAACTACTAGATAGACCTATTACAGTTTTCAGAGAATTGTGTGCAATGTTGTGTGTGTGTGTGTGTGTGTCAGATAGGATACTGCATGTATTCATGTGTTGATTCAGTGAGATTGGCAGCTCGGTCCCGAGGGATCCGTGGCTTAGCCGACGCTGGAGCAATGTTAAAGCTAAACAGTCTTAATTGAGGAAGACGCTGACAAGCCCTCCTCTGTGTGATGTAAATCTGTGTGTGTGTGTGTTTGTGTGTGTGTGTGTGTGTGTGTGTGTGCAATTAGAATTAGAAGAACACAGCGATATAGCTATGTTAAATAAGGGGCAAAGATGCAATGGTGATATGTAATAATACCTGTTTTCATGTCTGCAGGACTGAAATGTGTGTTGTGTATAATTGTGTGCGATAGCCATCAATGTTTGCTGTCGTGTAAAATCTGCTGTGCGTCGGTTCGGTACATTTCTCTTCACTGCACATGAGCGTGCTTTTAAATATTCCATATTCCAAACTTCACATCTGGACCCAAAACTTGGCCCAGAGATTATTTGTCCACACAGGATTTGAACAGCCTGACGAGGCTGCGCTGGATTTTCATAAAATTAAACTCTCATAAAAGTAATTCCTCTCACTCATCGCTTGCGACCCACCGGATAGTGTGTGGCAGCGCAATTGCGTCTGCAGAGACCTTGTCTGTGTGTTCTACCGTACAAACATGTCCCCGCGCAACACAGCAATGTTACATCACTGTAACGAATAAGAGTAAATAGATTTATTTAAATGGTTTCGGCCTGATATCTTGGAAGAAAACAACATGCCAAGACTTGATTAAAACTAGACTAAAGTACAATTAAAATAAACACACAGGATGATAAAAAAAAAAATACAATAATTAGCAGACAAAATAAACCGTAATAGCGATTTATCGCTTTCTCCGTTTTAAAAAGGTGATTCCTATTCATTTAATTTGTCACAAATGACACAGCAAAGAAAATCAAGTCATCAAAAGGACAATAAATGCGGCACATATCCCCTCACGTTCTAAACCGCACGTCCGTATACGTCCCGCCACATTCTCGGCAGGCTTTGTCAGAATCTGTAAAAGCTGGGTATCTGGGCTTTTTGCCAAACCCAACTTGCTAAACCTCGCTTCGCCGAACGGAGTTCAAAGATATTTCTTGGCTGTGAGGAGAGCCGATTTTTCAACCTGGAATCTCATATCTGCCATCTTTGGCACATGCAAGCCCCAAACGGGGCAGGTGTTGCAGGTGTTGCGGATCTGCTCTGGGCTGATTCGCCCACTGAGCCTCTTTCAATGCGGGCTCTGTTCAGTGCGTGATTTCAGCGCTTTGGCAACTCCTCTGGCTGCTTCCCTCGGATGATTCCGCCAACAGAGTTTACTTAAGGATGGGAGCGTGACAGCTTCTGGAATGCCTCTCCTCCGCCCACTGTGAATGGGACATGGGTCGCACCAACACTGCAGCGACACAGGCCCGTGCATCACGGCTGTTCGCAAGGCGCCGTGGACCAGAAGCACTCTGACCGTGACAACAGAGGCTGCATTGGATTGTCTATTGTTAGTGTCGTGCAAAGCAAAAACCTCTAGATATATATCGTAAGTCTAAAATGAAAACAAAGGTTGTTAAATCAAGCAGCGCTTTTGGAAAATCAATACACAAGTACTACTAATACTACTACTACTGTACTTTCGGGCTGTCCCGTCAGGGATCGCTACAGCAAACCGACCTTCTCTTCTTCACTCCTCCTCTTCTCCTCTTCAGCCACCCAACAAAGTCTCTTCCAAGTCTCTTCCCATCCCTCTTCTCTCGCTGCTGATGCACCTTTCGTCCCCGTCTTCTTTGTCTCTGTCTTCGACCCACAGTAATCCAATTTCCTGTAGCGTCCTGTGGGTTAACAATGCTGATGGCGGGTCGACCCATCCGGTATCACTTTCATATTTTAGGTTGATTGCATGCTCAATTTTGGCAACGTTTTACGTCGGATCCCATTCCTGCTGCAACATTCTGCATTCGGCACAGAGGAGACAATGGCTGAGCTATGCTAGCTCCTGCTGACCGTGCTACCCATGAGGCTGCATTAAAATCAACACACAGCATAATATGAAAACTCAAATCTACCAGGGTTTCATTTTGCATGTCGACTGAGAGTCTGAATGGCTCAGAGGGAAAACGCTGGCGACGCAATAGCATCAAAACGCCGCCGCTTGAGACAGAAACTGGTTTAATAAAGACGCATGCAACTCAAATATCACATCAATCTTTCGATCCCCATTTAGAAACTGTGATTTGAGCAATTTCATACTGGTTCAAAGTGTAAACAGTCAAATCACGTAATTATTTTGGTAATTTTCTTTAATTTCACAAAAAAGTTATTTTTCACCGTCACATTAACACGAGGTTGCTAGGTGACGCAACGTGTTTGAGATCTTGCCTTGTCTGTGTGTTGACCTTACATGCTGACACAGTCTATGGAGGGTCACCTGGGACCAGACGTAACTGAAAGTGTGCCGGTCCAAACACTTCTGCGCCTGTGTTTCCTGGCTGGCAGCTCAGCGCTGGTGACGGCGGCTCATGTTAGTCACGGCCCGGCCTGAGAGCTGCCACACAGAGTTAGTCTTGGCTCACTTTCAAATTTGACCGGAGATTTGACTGGATGTTGAGGACTTGAGCCGGACATCAAAAACGTGTGATATGAATTCACAAATTGCTCGTTTGCCTCCACGTTTACTTGTTTGGACTGTGCACGACTTGCACAGCATGATTATAAAGACACGTTTGATATTATCGGGGCGGCCATGACGAGTCTGCAAGAAGGAGGTTTACGGCTGGATCTGGGAACCCCTCAGATTACCAGATAATCTGGACCAAGCATCGGTTCTGTCAAAGGTCCCTTTCTAGGTTTCTCCTTTGATTGAGGGGGTGAATCTGGGATGGATCAACCCCAAAATCCTGCAGCCTGAGACCGGCTTAATTGCGCATGTTGGCAAACTAAAACCAGATTAAGAGATTTATTTGCTCCATTTTTGTGCTGCTTTAGCAGAACAGCCTATTAACTCAATAATCTTGTCTCTAATATTAATAATAATAATAATAATAATAATATCAGTCTGATTTAAATTCAGTGGCAATATACTGTCCAACCAAACATGCTCATTCACCAGTTGCTAATAGATCGTTAGCGGCCAGCGATGTTATCCGAGCCTTTTCCCTAATAGCCCTGCAAATATTAAATTAAAACATTCATTCATTGAAAGAAAAGAAAAAGCAGTGAAAGTCATCAGAACACAACTGAGGTTGAGGAAAACTGCAGTCAGATGGTACGTTTCGGTCGCTCGACCTTTTTCATATGATCCCACGAAGTAAAAATACATAGGAAGAAAATATTGATTTGAGAAGCTCAGAACAAAACTGGGAATTTCAGAGGAAATACATTTCTATGTTGATGAAAGTGCCCCCCCACAACCCACCACCCACCACCCACCCCCATCCCGTCTCGCTCACGTACATTTATCATGCAGTTTACGGTAAGGTGATATTCGACATGAGGGAACATCTGATGAGTGCGATAAAGCCCGGCGCTGCAGGGTCTCATCGCCTTGACTTTCACCAGTCTTTAGAGTTTAAGCCGACTGCCGCGCATTCTGGCGAGATGTCGACATTCTCACGGCTCTGCACATCTGAACAGCAACGAGGACACGTTGAACTCTCGAAGCTTCCCTGCTAATCCGTTCCCTTCTTCCTCAGCAGTCTGTAAATTATAAGTTTCGTATTTGATGTTTGGTTTTTTTGTTCATAAGAGTGACTCGTTTCTTCAATGATCCTTTCCCAGAACATCTTTAGTGGCCATTTCTGAAATTCCGCCACACTAGTATTGCATTTTCAATATTTAATTTGCACACTGTGCAGTCGTGCTCCCCAGAGGATAAAGCCATGGGACTACCCTGTTCCTCTGACCCCTCTAGAGCCAACAGATTTTGGACGCCTGTTTTTTTTCTGCAACATCTCAACTTCTTCTGGATGAATTGACAGATTAACAGAAAATCTTGCACAGTTAACAATCTCCGATTTTTACATTAGCCCCACCATGAATTAAGGATTAATGTTTTTGCATCATGTCCTCATTCGCTGTCATCAAATCCCTGGCGATGCTTTGCAGATCGTCTTTCGGCTGGGAAGCCTTTCAGACATGTCGTTAATGTTCAGACTCCGACTCCGCCTGTTGACTCCTTTTGTTGCTCTACATCAAAACTAATGAACTTCCTGTCCACCTCAACTGTTGTTGCTATCTAATTAGCAGTAGTTAATATTAAAATGTTAATCCCTAGCATTTAGATAAAAAGGAATTTAGATTTTTTTTTAGGCTAACTCAGGCTCACTCACATTATTTACTTTTCTTGTGATTACTAAATCTAATATCTGCAAAGTATATAATATATTTGATGTGAGTGCATATGTTATAAACATAATAATATTTATTATTATTATACAGATGTTTATGGAATTTGATACAGTCATGTATGGTGGGGATATCTATTTTACCACTGAATTTAATCCGGATCGGATCCCAAATGAGGTCAGAAAACAATATTACATTTTAACATCGAAGACCCCACTTATGGATCAACTCCGATTTATTTAAAAGTATCAAAAAGTAAAATAACTTTTCATGGTTGGTGTATAACGATACCAAGAACAATTTCTAGCCTTTTTATGATGATACAAATCAACTTGTGGACAGTGTAAATGTAATTACGAGGGGAATGAGCTGCTTGGAGGAGGTCTGCGCTCTCTGAGTGCTTTTCTATTTATGAAAGCCCTAAACGTTTTAAACCAAACGTGTGTATGTCAAACATGCCTCATTCAACCTTGCATCTGTTGTCCATCAGACATGAAAGCAATGATTATTTTGCGGACTTTGAGTCATTATTTGTGAGACTGTATGAGTCTATATATTAAGAAAATGTAAATATAGGTCACTATATTCTGTAATAGTTGTGAGTAGGAGTATCCTACTTGATATGTGCAATCCTATTTAATTTTATAAAGTACAAAAACTGCAAGAATCAAATTAATTTCAGGGTTTGGACAAATTAGTGCTCAGAGCCAAGGTCGGTAAGTTGATCTACTCAGGTACCAGGATTCCTCAGCACCTGTGTATCAGCGACAAGCCTTTTTTTACTTGTGGTACTGGAAGACAAAGTGCATCTGATAACAGCGGTGTTGGAGCGTGAACATTTACACACAGGTGAGGTGTGTGCTTGCATCTCAGGTGTAGTGTAGCGTGAAGAGCGCAGTGCAGCGCGGCAGATGATCCAGATAAGAGGACTATTAGTTTATAAAACATCTTGCACTCACAGCTGGGCTGCGTTCAAGAAGATCCTCCTGCAGCCTGCAGTCAGCAGCGCCGGAGGAGAGGCGACGGATCGTAGCGCTAACTCCTCATATCACCTCAGATAATTCTGCTCTGTGACTCTGTTAAAAGTGCTTTAGATAAAACTGCAGCTTTAAAGCAATTATGTGTAGAGTTTTACTCACCGGATTGCAGTGCGTGTTTATCTTGTGTACTGCATGCTGTTACATATGCACGATATGTGTGGTTGTCTAGGATTATTAATCCTCTTGAGAATCCTCTTGTCATCGCTGAAAACAGTGGATGAATGAGCCATCACAGAGCCTAGCTGGAGACACGTCGTGCAGACAGGAGAATACTGGTTCCAGTGAGGTTTTTACGATCTCACGACGCCACGATCTTTTAAAAATGTTCTCATGAACATCATCAATAACTGTCCAGAGGACGTCCTGGTCTCCGTCCAATCACGCGGCTCCTTCCATGGTAGTGACAGCTCACGATAGAGGATACGTTGGTTTTATATATAATAGAACATTTAAAGCTCAATTCCTTCCAGAGCTGTCCATCCACACATCTGCATGGTAGTTCGCTATTGTCTCATTGTCATTTAGTAAAGTCAAAGCCAGTGTGTGGTTGCAGCGAGCAACGTGCTAGCAGTGCCATTTGTGATGCAGATTATCCACCCTTTAAACAACGTTTTTTTCAAGATTCTTTTTGATTTTGCCTTCCAATGTAATTCTCATGGCAACAGCTTCTACCTATTCCTAACAAAAGAACAAGTGTCACCCTTGCAGCAGTCCAGGTCATGCATTCAGGACAGCTGAAAGAGTGCAGGGTTAGGCCCAGTCAGAAAATTTGATGCTTGCTGATTATTCATCACGGGGGCATTTTATGTTTGCTTTTTCTCACCGGAATGACCCAACATTCCTGCATAATCCGTCACAGGACCCCAGTTCTCACTAGTCCCAAATATCTTTATGAGCACATACAGCCCAATCTCCTCAACCTTCCTTCTCCTTGTCTCCTCGGTCCTGCTCTTTAGCTTGGAATGCCTTATCTCCTTCATACAGCTCTAATAAAACTTACTCTAAGAGTCTGCAAGGAGTAAAGTGTATGGCACGGCGCCTGTTGCCTCTTTAGGGCAGGATATTATAAAGGTCTGGAACACCTCAAAATGTATTAGCACAAGTGGAGGCAGCAGCAGCAGCGATGGTGTTTGTTTGAACGAGTGAGAGGCGGATAGAGAGAGCAGTGTGCTCAGGTTTACTTTCAGAGTTTCTGCAATCCTCTTCTGACTCCCTCAGCTCCTGTCTCTTTCTTTCCTCATTTCTTCTCATCCCATTTTCTCCCTCTCTCTTCAGACCTTTTGTTTCTTCTCATTTTTTTCTGCTATCTTCTCTCATCTAATGTTCTTATTTGAAGTTTTGGTGAGGGGTGGGGGGGCTCTGGTGGGGCCCCGGGGGTCGTTCTCGGGGTGCTGTAGCGGCTTAGGTTGTTCTAGGGAGCTCGTGCTGCCCTTATTGGCATTTCTTTAGGTTTCATGCATGCCAGGTGCTGGAGTGGTGGACCTATCAAAATTCAATACGAGAGTTAACTCCTCCCACAGATCTCTGAGTCAGGAGAGGTTGCTGGGTTAGTGTCTGTGGCCCTCGCTCTGCTCTGCCTCCTCTTCCTCAGATCTCCTGAGATTTTGACGATCCAGACTTTCTTCTAGAGACCAATGCTAACCTGGGATAGGGGATAGAAAGACGGAGCACAAATAAATCCACTGCAATTTCTCCTCAGAACACCGTGTATTTATCACTTTTTGTCTGTCAATCTTGTCGGTTCCATGTTCCATGTTTCACTGTGGTGTGCACAGCCCTCTATGGCACAAAGCAGGAAATAAAACTTAATAGGCTAGTCTGCCAAGAGGGCAGGTGACGGTCACAATCACAATAAAAACACATTGCATAAAACTCTAGCAGTGACTGACGTCATGTATGTTCTATGTTGTCACAAATTCATTTGTGCTACAAGATGTGCTTGTAGTCATAATTGAACACTGTGGCTGCGCTTAAAGGAGACGTGGACCGAGTGTGTTCATGATGTTTCACTGTGCAGAGAATGTGTGTCACAGCGCCAAGGCCATTTGTGTTTAATTTACGTTGGGAGGGAAGGGGACCTAGCCCGAGATGCCTGTCATCGCTGGTGGAGAACTACTTTGCTCTACACCCTCATCTCCATAATGGCTTCCAGTTGCTCATAAAAACAATGAGCCATGGGAATCCAGGACAGGCCAGCGACCGTCAGAACTTCCTCAGATGCCTCAGAAGGCTGGCTGGCCATTGCTGCTAGAGTTTATATCTGCCATATAGTCGCCCGGTCTCAAGCCCAGATGACAAAGACGATTCTAACATTTATCGGTTTTGGTCTCACATCCAAGGATATTTCACATTTTCTGGTGTTGATGAATCATGGCTCAGATCATGAACGGTGCTTGAAAGGGCTTTTATTATATACAAGTATGTGCAAAGTTTAGTGAAGGTGGCTGTTTCTCGATAATTGGACTATGAAGAACGGCGAGGAGCTGAGCCGGATTGGGCAAAATAAGTGGGAATGGGTGAGTGGGATATGATGTTTGCAGATTGCACTGTGACCTGCAGAGGGAGCAGGTAGAGGAGAAGTGGAGGTATGCGCTAGAAAAGAGAGGAATGAAGGTGAGCAGGAGTAAAACAGAGTACATGTGTGTAAATGAGAAGATCCCAAGGAATAGAGGTAAAGAGGGTAGAGGACTTCCGGTACCTCGGGTCAACAGTGCAGAGTGATGGAGAATGTGGAAAGGAAGAGAAGAATCGGGTGCAGGCAGGCTGGAACGGGTGGAGAAAAGTATCAGGTGTGCTCTGTGATAGGAGAGTGTCAGCGAGGATGAAGGGAAAGGTCTATAAGACGGTGGTGAGGTCAGCCATGATGGACGGCTGAGAGACAGTGGCTCTGAGGAAAAGACAGGAGGCGGAGCTAGAAGTGGCGGAGATGAAGATGCTGAGGTTCTCCTTGGGAGTGACCAGGTTGGATAGGATTAGAAATGAGACAGTAAGAGGGACAGTGAAGGTTAGACGTTTTGGAGATGAGGCCACGGAGGACCGACTTCGATGATTTTTTTCTAGGAGAAGATACATGGACGTAGTGAGGGAGGACATGAGAGTGCCTGGTGTTGGGGAGGACGATGCAAAGGACAGGGTGAAGTGGAGATGGGTGATTTTCTGTGGTGACCCACAAGCTGAAAGAAAAAGAGGAAGAAGAAGGTGAGTCGGCCTCAGAGCTCAGCTTCTATGGACGTCGTGGCCGAGGCAAAGAGGACAACGAGAGAGATAAGGACAAAAATACCCAAGCCAGAGGGAACCGAGTAGAACTGATTGCCGAGTAATCGTTGAGAGCTTTGAGCAATAAAAGGCCACAAAACCAGGGCTGCTTGCTGTTACTTGCCCCAATAGCTGGATGACTTCAAATATAATTGCTTTAAGGTGGTGGGAGAGTCTAAGCATAAGTTCACAAAAGCAAAGGACGCCCAGATGAACCAAACAAAAGATCCACGAGACTCAACATCTGCCCTGGATTATCTGCATTACATAATTATCAGTTCTACTAAACATAATATCAATATATCGCCTTCATACTATCCTCAATACCAGCGCTGCCTTTTACGAGGGTAACAAAAGCCTCAGTAATTGGAAAAGACTTGTGTGCGACCCAACCTCTAACACACCCAGTGATAATGCACAATGCATCATGACATTCGCCGTCTGGATCCCACCCTGGTGTCTTCTGCGCTCTGGGGCGTGAAACGTCGCCGCCAAACAACAAAAGTAAGTGCGTGTTGCCGCGTCGTCCGCACGACCTGAACACGTTTTGTGTGCAGGTCTGTAGATAATCAACATTAATACGGATGAACATGTTCCCTATTATCACTTTAATGCACAAACACTTTGTAGACTTTCTAATAAACAACCGTCTTCTAACATGCATTACAAATCCCCGTACAACAGTGACTTCTCTATGGCCTCCATGTATTTATACTGGATAGCACGTCTGTATACATTCCATCTGGGCACTTAAGTCCTGATCCATGTCAACAGATTTGTGTTTTATAGGGTGGAGAAACATCAGTAAGGCCCGCGGCTCTGCGGGCACCGATCATGCCAGCATAACCGGCTCTCACGTGAAACAGCAGTTCCAGTTTTCGAGGGGCGAATGCTTGTATCTGCATGTGCGTGACGACTGCTTGTATATTTCTGAGCGGTCGTCATACACGATACAGATACGGCGATTATCTAAAAAACAAGTTATGCTCAGAAAAAACAAACAAACAAACGAATGAATGGATCCAATCTGCAAAAATGCATAAATGATTTTAGTTTCTTTACCCAAATCTTTTGAAGCTTTGAAAAGGATGCAAGCGACACTAAAAGGTCAATCAGGACCAGTTCAAACAGTAAAAACACCAATGAACAGACGACAAAGACGCATTTTAACGTGTTGGGAATCCGATCAAATCAACCCATGAAGTCATCGTAGGGTCTTTTTCAGCTCATTATTGCACATGAGACTGGTAAGTGGTATTGTAGACAGTTTATAAGCCCAAATGGGCTAAGCTAACCCGGATCATAATAGCATGGTTAACTATTGTGGGCTGCTGGCCTGAATGTGTTTCCTTGTGATACTGTCACATTCCTCTGAGTCTCTGGCGAACAGTTTTATTGTGGGAGAGGATGTGAGAATGATTGATATAATTTATGCTTCAGACCGTGTGTGTGTGTGTGTGTGTGTGAGGTGCATTGTTTCTTGCTGTGCTTTGTGTAAAGGACACATGTTTGATAGATTACATGATTTGGACTGCAGACATTTGCGTGTGGCAGACACAGATCAGAACTCTGTCAAATAACATCACCGGTGTTGCTGCCAACATTTGTGTGGGTGGGTGGATGGGTGGAACAGGACAAAGGGGTTGATGCGTGACAGAGTGATTTAGCAACGGAGTTATGAGCAGTGTGTAATCATGTCACTGTGTGCGTGTGTGTGTGTGTGATTTTTTTATGAATCTCATTGCAGACACTAAAAGGTCGGAGTTTCATGGAATTAAAATGTCATTTCTAATTGACATCAATGCTGAAATACATCTGAAGGTTTCCAGACACACACAAACACACACACACACACACAACAAAAGTAAAAAAAACAAAAGACAACTTGATTTGTCAGAGATAAATATATTGCAATAATAACGCGAATAATTAGGTATCAATACTTAAAAATGAAGATGCTACTGTTTATTTAGGGCTTGCTCCTTGTCAAACCAACGTGAACATTTGTCATGCGTTTTTGCTTTTCTGCACCGGCTGCACAAAATCGTCCATAGTCTGGAGCCGCCGAGCGTCGTGCACTGCAGCGATCGGGCCAGAGTTCAAGACTTTCAATCACAAATTTGAAAGTTTGCCTTGGAGGATAAAAATAACTGCTGAGACACCCTGCAGGTTCGGTTCAGTCCGGTTGGCGAGCCACTCGCCATCAGTCAGTTTGTCGGACGAATGAAAAAGCCAGCGAAGACCATTAAAATCTCATCTTTCAAATCAAAACACCGCTTTGTGCAGAAACAACTTAATGTGATATATATTGATGATGACTGTAAAGTGTTTTCACAATTACGCGGCTACTGGAGCCTTAGCTTGGCCTTTAGTGTGTGTTCTGAGCCACACACACACACACACACACAGTGGAAATGGTTCCCAGTGTCTTGATGGGGAGATGTGCCGTGACAACCGCCGTCTCCTCCGTCCAGTGGACAGCATTGGGAAAGTCCTAATGACTTTCCAAAGCCAGAGACACTATATCACTCACACACAAAGAGGCTAACACACACACGCCCACACACACAGCAGTCTGCAGCGCCAGAGAGTGAATGGGATTTATTGTTATTGTGATAACCTGGGAGTCCAGCCGTGGTCCAATGTGGCTGACATTAGGCGCTTTTAATAAGGCCTGATTTAAAGTGGAACTCCTCGAGGAGTCGCACTCACATCCATTCCCACTCAATCCTGGAACGGTTGTCTCTCATGTCGTCCTCGCCCTCCCTCATTTTCGCAGCTTCACCTCAAATGCTCTGGGTGTGCGAACATGGGGACGAGCGGTATTTATGAGGCTCATTTAAAATCATCTGTCTTGAGTTGCTTGCAAATCATGCCATCTTTGCCGAGATACGAATGTGTGCGTGCGTCTGTGTGCACCTTCGCCGTTGCATCCCGGGGGGATCGGGTCTCCGTATATCTAAACTAAGCAGGCAGCCATGACAAACATTAGCCCATTGAATTATGACTTGCCTGTTCGCCGCAGGATGTTTATCTGCTGTGCGTGCGTGCAAAAAGTGCGTCTGTGCGCGGTTCTGTGAAAATATTGCTTTAAGTAAAGTCTGTCCAAGGGTTTAATAGACGGTGTCTACTGCAGCCTAATACCGCCTGATATATTTTCAATTTCATATAAAGAAAATACCTTAAAGTAATATTGTCAGTGGCGGGACACAGCCTCTGTTAACCATAGGAACGAACTGAGCATGATTATCCCGTATTTGCAAATGCCTACACGTTGTGCGGAGGCAGCACGGTGGCGCAGTGGTAAGCGCAGTTGACTCACAGCAAGAAGGTCACAGGTTAGAATATGACTTGCGTCCTTTCTGTGAGGAGTTTGTATGTTCTCCCCGTGTCTGCCTGGGTTCTCCGGGTTCCTCCCACCACCAAAAACATGCAAATTAGGTGACACTAAATTGTCCATAGGACACACAGCAAGAAGGTCCCGAGTTCGAATCCGTCTGAGGCCCTGGGAGTTTTTGTGGAGTTTATGCTATTTGAATGCTAGCACGCTAAAATAAGGTGGTCTCAGTCTTGAGTGGACGGATGGACGGACTTTATGTGAGACTTGACCTAAATGTGCTCTGGCATCTTTACAAATAGGCATGTAAATGCTGCATTTTGGGCGTGTTACTGCATGTGGTACTGGTTAAATGTTGTTCTATACATGCGGAGGACGTGGGCGAGGCTCTGACTGGTGCACCATACATTTCACTGCATAAAGCATGACCTCATAGGCTGGAACATGTTTGATGTTCAACACACAACTACTTTATTCTAAATTAAATCAGAGAAAGAATGTCTCATGACATCTTTCAAGCATCAGACTTCTATTTGGAGTCCTGAATATATGCAACCGTGACTGATCTTTCAAGGTTTTTACACAGGCTAGCAAATTGAATTATGGGCTGCAGCTTTGGATCGGCCCATTGGTTGGTCGATCCACCTGACGTCTACCTGCATGAGAACATGCTAAACATGCAGCAGACGGAGGAGGGAGTTTGTAAAAGGATGTCCAAAGGACATAATTCTTGCACATTTTATTGTCTTAGGTTTTTTTCAGTTCGTCTCTCATCTCCAGCTCCTCCCTTCACTCCCGTCCAGTGATTTAGACGCTGCACGATAGGATCGCGATCGGCGTCTCACGGCCTTCTAAATGGTGACAACATGATGCATTGCAGCCCGGCACATAACGCTGACTTCATCCGAAGTTATAAAAGAGTCATCGTTATCATCCCCCCTTCGCTGAAGATATATGCGGCGTGCGGTTTGCGAGCTTGTGCAGAGTAATTCATTTGTGTGATGCCACTGGGGCAGTTGTACCTGGCAGAGACACTGAGTTTAAAACCTTAGTAATGGGTTGGGGGGGCACATACCGAACATACCCTGGAAGAGATAAAGGAAATAATGTCTCAATGATTGGCGTGCATTTTATTGCCTTTCTAAAATGAGGCCACTCAGCCGCGGATGGAATCGGCCTCATTATGAACATGAAAAGGACTCCATGAGAGACAAGCTCTATGTAGCTTAGTCGTTTGTCTTTGACATGCTAACAGCAGCCTGGAGGGCGTTTTGGTCTGAACTCATGATGTGGAGTATTTCACAATCATCGGTACAGCAGTTTAGATCTTTGCAAATTTTAAAATGTTATTTTGACACATTTTTGTTGTAGATGTACCCGTAGAATTCTTACATTATGACCATTCTCCATTAAAGGCTCATCATGGCGGGAACCCCAGTCCCCGCAAAACAGATGCACACATTTAAACCCTCTAATTTAATATATGACACAGTAAATATATGACTTAAAGATCAATTCCACTGTGCATAAAACATTCGAACTAACAGAAACTGTGTAGGCGTACAATAGAGGTGAAGCAAATGTCTTCCAGATAGGATTTATTTTGAGTTATCATCGAATTACAACTGCTGCAGCTATTATCTTAAATTCCTGTCAAACAAAATTTGCTTAAATTCATCTTAATGAGAAGAGTTATGTGATTGGTTACATTTGTATTTAAAATGAGTAATTGCCGATAAATTCAGAGAGGACAGGAGCTTGTCTTCATTTTTCCAGGAGGAGGCATCTTCATCCATCTGGATGCCACTCCTCCTGCTCAGGATAACAGATTTAATACCGCTGTAATCAAGAGCTCTTTCCCCAGGGATGATACAGTTTTCACAGATTTTTTTTATTTTTTTATTATGGTAATCCATTTGTCAATATTCTCACAACATATATGAGGCTGAAATAAGATGTACGATTTTGGAGATTGTGAGGGGACGGCACCACTCGCCAGATTAAAATGTTGGGTTATTATTAATGTAGTGTAAGATTCAAGATTCAAGATTCAAGATACTTTATTATCATT
Organism: Brachionichthys hirsutus; assembly: GCF_040956055.1. NCBI lineage: Eukaryota > Metazoa > Chordata > Actinopteri > Lophiiformes > Brachionichthyidae > Brachionichthys > Brachionichthys hirsutus. Next base: position 10,641,255 of record NC_090904.1, on the reverse strand, counting down.
ATGCGAACATAATAAAATCGTGAGAAGGCCCACGGCTTAAGGCACACATCGGAACATAATCAAAAACAAAAACTAAATTCTCTCTCTTAAAGAAACAAAATTTATAACAGCAGCAGCTCACAGGCATAAAGCGTCCCAGATCGCTACAAGGGAACGACTGCTTTCACAGCCCGGGGGAAGAAGCTGTTTCTGAGCCTAATGGGAACAGTTTGGTACTAAAACTGATGTGACTGACTTAACTCTAATTTTTTAATGACCTTTTACAAGTCATCAAAACAGTTGGAAATAAATCACACAACACAATTTTGTGGATGTGAGAATTCAAGCCAGTTAATTTTTATTTTTTTAACACCAGATCATAATCTCAAGACACTTTCCAGGTGTAGCAGGAAAAGATTGGACCCAACTTGCCCCACAAGAACAGGCACTTTGGAGATGGCGGCAACGAAAAACTTCCCTTTAACAGGAAGAAACTTTGGACAGAACCTAAGACTCATAGTGGATGGACCATTTGGGTTGATAAAGAGAGAGAAATGATAGAGACAATGATAGCGAGAGAGAGACAAGGACAGATCGCAGGAGAGTAAAAAAGAAAAGGGTGATCGAGACACAGAGAGAATAGGAGCAGACGGAAACATAATGTATTTACACTACATCCAGTGATTCACAACATATAGGCTGATGAGTAAAGATTTGACCACGGTATAAAATTTCAATCCTAATTTATGTGGGAGGCAAGTCCTGATTGGGACTCCTCTCTGCCTCCAAATGATGCTGCAGGGGTAATTAGAGAGCTGCTGATTGGGCTGCTGTCGACAAACTGGGAAAGCGAAGGGGCTGGAAGAGGCGGTTGTGCGAAACACTCATGAGACAGCTGCCAAGAGGCTGACTGCAACCATCGAGACATTTTGCAGCCGTCTTTGTGGCAACAAAACCAGGTATCAGCCAAAGCATGACCTTTTCCTAACCTAAATGAAGCCGCGCCTCATCCTGACCAGACCTTAAACGCAGCATTGTTACAACACAGCGTTGAAACACGATTACTGGGAGTTTCGACATAGCTGTGGTTTGCAGAAACATTAAGTTCCAACATTTATGGGCAAGCGAGCGAGAAAGCGCTGTTGCATTATCATTAGCAAATGGTAATAGAGAGAGAGTTGTGTGGCTACGTATTGTGATGGCAAGCTGTGGCTTTGTGCGCAGTCAATTTGGTTTTACAAAGCGTTGCATAAACAGACTGTAAATGTCTTGGCAGTAGCGCGATGGCTATTATGGGCTAATCCAATACGACGGCTGACATTCCAATTAGTTCTACTTTCTGTTAAGACGCACAATGAGGGTGGGAGCTGCCGTAGTCGAGCAGAGATTTTATGGAAGTTCTAGATCTATAAAATCGCACATCGGTTCAGTGTCTGACTCACAAGATAAATACTTTCATTTCCAAAGTTTACACGTTAGAACTCCCAATAGAAAGCCGATCCAAAATAAAATCAAACCAGTTATCTCTGAAATGCGTATTACCTTAGCACGGAACGGCTGCATTTCTACTGCTGTGGAACTCTACATACAGATAATGGGATTTAATGTTGCTGATCAGATGTCCATTGATATAAATGACGTTTTTTATTTAACTTTAAATCATATTTAATGATGTATTATTAACCTTTTAATCATACTTCCCCTCTTTTTTACCACTATGACTATTTTGAGCCAATTGCTACAGATATTTTTTTATTAAATCGATGTGCGCTCCTGGAGCCAAAAAGAATCAGAGATGGTCTTTTTTTTGCATCTCTTCGTTTCAGTCTGCCAGTCAATTTCAATAATAAGCCAACTCTCTCTCTCTCGCTCTCTCTCTCTCGCGCTTTCTTTCTTTTTCCACTGCGATTTGTTGAGAGCTCTGATGGATAGGTGGTATGTATGAATGACTGTCTCTATTTATTGAAGGTGGAGGACACAGACGCTGTGTTGTTGGGACAGGACTGAGACCGTGACCCCGTGACCCCCACGCATGTCACACACACAATTTCGACTCGTTCCATAATGAGTGTGTCCCCGGTCACAGCGACTCCTTTCACCTGACCCGCTCGCACCCACGTAGACGCTAACACATGCTGATCGGTCAACGCGTGTCTGCTGCCTCTAATGAGTCGACTGACTTTGATAAGTGAAGCTGCAGCGAGATCAAGATCAAAACAGAAATTCAGTTTGGAAATAAATGGCAGCAGCGGCTCTACAGTGCAAATACGGCACGGCAACTCATCAAATAGTGCATAGTAAATCAAGGAAGGTGTGTGTGGAGGAGCGGGTGATGGAGGCTGCAGCTCTGCAAAAGGAGCTTTAATGGTCCTGAATCTTTTTTCCTGATGTTAAGAGGACAAACAAGTTTTATTCCGCCCGATACAATAGCATACTCAGCGGTATCATTATCAGACCATAACTTTGCAAAATTTGTACTCCGTAACGACAACCGGCAGTCAGCAGTCTAAGGTAAAACTGTGGTTCTTGTATCTGATATTTGGATGTGGGGCACGGAGACAGACACAACGTGTAAGAAAGGCTGTGTGTTGTCAGAGCAGAGCGATACAGACTGCAGGTCGCTCAATAGACCTTCTTCTATGAGGAAGCGGGCACAACACATCTCCCCAAGGGCCTCCTCATGAATGAAGCACTCAGCTCTCCGTCAGTCTGGGTCGCCGCGTGTGGAGGTGCCTGCTGAGGAAACGTAAAAGTGGGTTCCTGCATTTACTCATCGGGCTTAGAATCCTCATGTTATTGTGAATGTCTCATTTGACATCCTAGAAATGAAGCCAGGTATTTACACACAGTAATAGTCCCTCTGTTTCTTTACTTGCACTGTACGTGGATCTACACACACACCCACACACACACCTACACACACATACACACCCGCACACGCACACACCCCTCCCAAACAAATAAGCCCAGTCAACTGTGGTATGCCGAATAATTTACACTAAATGGCGGGAATGAGATCCCATCATTCCTCCGAGACCTTCGGACCGACTCACTTCTGTTCCTCATAAATGTAATTTGATTTCGTTCCCATATATGTTTACATTTAATTTTAATATGAAAGAATAGGAGTAAATGTTTCTAGCTGCAGTCTGCTCAGACTCCGTAACAGAGATCAGAGATCGGTGGGCGATTCAGCATCCATTTCAGACACAAGTCACTGCAAAGTTTCACTGCTTGAAGAAATGGTGCTGTTTACAACCTCAAACACACACACACACACACACACACACACACTCAGAAGGTGATTACTGACAGAGCTATGTGCTGACTTTATGTGTTTCCAGTTAAAATTATCCAGGAATGAAGACTGACACCACCGGATTAAAACCAATGTGAAATTACACTTAACCAGCGGTGGAACACACACACACACACACACACACACACACACATTGGTACGGGTACTAGAAGGACATATTCTGATCACTGCATTATATTAACAGTTTGGTGTGTTAGTGTGTGTGCGTGTGTGTGTGTGTGATCATTGCTGTTATTTTAGAACCTCACCAACTCAAAAGACAATTTAGGTACATGTAAGTAGATTTACAGTGAGAGTTGTTTCTTGCATTTGGGACTAAAGATATCCACCACCCTTTCAAACACACACACATACACACACACACACAAACCACAAGTACCACATTGTTAGAGCAGCATCAGTCAAATTAACGCTGAGCTGCTGAAAACCAATACATGTTTTCACGCCGTCTCACTTTCATTCTTTCACCCACACATAATCGCACAAACACACGACATGGTGTTGCATATGATGTGTACAGCCAAGGAAGACGTTAGCAAACATTTCTGCTGTTTTCCAGTACAGGACGAAGGTTTTGTGTTTACTCATCATTGCGTCAGCAGAGCTTTGTTTCCACTCATAGGTCCTTAATCCCACCTCACTCTCTGTATGAAGTAAAAGTGTTTGTTCGAGGAATTGTTCTCAGATTCCTGCCATTTGCTTTTCGGCTTCATCTACGCCCTCCGACCCGCTTTGACCCCATCCTGCTCAATTTTTCATTTCCTACTTCTCCCAGATGCGTCAGGTGAATTCAGACACACGCCTGATGGTCTTGAGGGGTGCTAATTCCAAAATGCCTTGTATTAGCAAAGGATATTCAAATGGTTTGTGACACATCAATTAGCAGTTTAATTTAGAATTCAAGGTTTGGATAAACACATGTCAACCCTCGTAACCTAGCAACCCTACTGCTGGGTTAGTGAGAAGACTGTCCTCCGAATTCCTGCATCTACCTATAGTAAATACCTGCACATGATACGTCTGCTATGCTAAATTTATGTGCAAAACTACACATTCCAACGCCGTCATACTTTAGATATGAACTTTCCTTATTAAGTAGTTTGGCCTATTTATATTTCTATTATGCTAATTTTGAGTGGTTTCCAGGGAATGGTGACGTTTTCGGTGTCTCGCATATTCAAAACGTGTAATCCTTTCCTTATGTTATATTTGATTGTGTGGTTGCATGCATTTTCTCAGTCCACACTAAATGCTGCTTTGCTTTTCCAAGCTGCGTTTGAAGCATCTGCGCCTTTTTGTCGGCCTCAAGATGTCACGCGTTACCTGCGCTGCCCGTTGATTCTGGAACGGAGTTGCAACATTTTTAACACTGTGAAATGGTTTCAGGGTTGATTAATCCCTAAATGGGACGCTATCCCTCAGATAGCCATGTCTATGCAATTAGCCATATGCAAGATGTTAGCGTAGCTGCTTTTCTCAGGTTTTTACTGCTGAAATAAACACTTTCAAATGATGTCTTACGGCTACAGCCTGTTCCCCACCTGTACAACGCAACAGCGTGTAAATGCATGTACGTGTGTGTGTACATGTGCACATCCAGAGGTTAACAGCCTGCGGTCTCAGTCGCATGCAGGGCCAAATCTTTTGGGTTTTGGCTCTAATATTGTTAAACAGAGGATACGCAGCACAGTTGCTGTGTAATGTGTGTGATTGCGGTTGGCTCCATAGCTGTGCAGAGTAAACAGCAGCTATGCTAATATCATCCATACGAGCATCCTACTGAGCTACATATACGCGGTGTTTTCTCAGCTGCTGTGGGCTGTGAACGTTACCCACAAGGCAGCCACTGAATACGGGCTTGTTGCTGCTCTACAAGAAGCCACCTGAGTGCAGACATGCTTCTCTTGACTTATTTTAGCTCTTGAGCAAATCTGTGACAGACAATATTCAATGCACAGATTATTTATCCAGTAATTCCAGTAAATCACACAAGCTGCAAGTATATTTATGAAGATGTTTTTCAGTATATTGTGACAAATCATGTACCTCTCAGTTCCATTTTCATGTCATGTCATATCTTGTGTTGACTGGTGTTGTTGTGAGCGTCCATGCGTGCTGACATTTTGGACGATTTCCCATGGACTTTGTGTCTCTACATAGCTCTGAAGGTGACTGTCTTTTTGTCACCTGTCCAGTCACTGTTCCTGTCAGCGCTCACGAACTTTCCAATTCCAGACACGTGTTACAAATCACACCCTTTCTATAGACGATCATTTCTTGGATGGACGGAGCAGACTCCAGGTGCTTGGGGGAGCAATCACGCAGTTTAACATATCTCAGATAGAGATTTAATATATGCTTTTCTAATTATTTGCCTGATTTATTGGATTGAAAAGTCTGAAAATGACCTTTCAAACACAACTAGGCCAATACTTCCCGTCACGCACCTTCTTGAATCTGCCCACCGGTGACCCCGTTACGTGAGTCAGTTGAACGGGGGGAAATTCCACATCAGAGTGTTTGTTGAAGATTTAGCCGTGTCTGTAGTTTGAGTATGTAATTAAATTAGGAAGTGGTGGGAATCTAAAGAGCTGCAGAGAGGGTTGTAAGTAAACAGAGATGGCCTTTTAATCCCCGTCTCTGTTTGAAGTGCACGAACCCCCGCCTCGGCTACTTTTACGAGGTGTACTTCTCTCGGTGTTGTACTGCGGAGGTTTGAGTTTCACGAGGGGTTAGTTTATTTTAGAACAGGGCAATGAAGGTGGAGGCTGATGACAAGATGAGAAAATAGTTAGGAGAGATGGAGGCAGGACGATAAAGATGAGAAGTACATAAAGTTCTAGAGACAAAGGGATGTCGGGAGTCAAGCACAGTTTATGCTGGTGTGGGTGGTAATAATTTGTTTAAGGTGGTCGATTCGCTTGGAGATCGGAGTCAGATCTGACACTGGGAATATGGGATGTAATGTAGGGAAAATGGACACTTAATATAAAATTAATTGTAAATGCTTCACCACTGAACCATGAGGTTGCAGTGAATTCTCACTAGCAAGCTTGTCATTTGTAAAAAATTGTGTTGACTATTACTAGCAAATAGAATTCCACCATTGAATGGGATCTTTCAAGCGCTAGGATGTGTCAGATGAGCCTATGAAAATATGATAAGTAAGTGGGCCTGAAAACAAGCCTTGTGGAACACCACTCCCTGAGTTTTATAGATCATGTGTAATACCAACGTTCTCTGAGCATCATTATTTTTAACAATTCATATTGCGACAGGCTAGAAATGCTGACTGTCTCATCCTTTAATATCTAAAAGTATTTCAAATATATTTCCCTCTCTTCCTCCCTATATTTTATAAAGGTATACACCTTGAATGTTGTTTATATGGTCAAGCTTTGAGTTAATTATAGAAAGTAAATCAATACTTATGCTGTACCAATGGATGTTTCTAAACTCCCCAGAGAAAACAAAAGCTGCTGCTATTTCCATCCAAATAATTTATCTCTAGGTCACGACTTCGTAAAATATATGGCAAGAATTTAAAGGATACCCGAGTCGCCACCCGATCTGCTCCTACGCCGTCCTTAGTGTGAGGTCCTGACGTTCACCACGCCACATGGAGAATTTATGGCGTAAGACCTGAGCTGCATACCTTAGATTGTTCCTTAAACAGATTCTGCTCTACAAGGGCACAGGCACCCAATAAATCAAAGTGTTGAGACGGTGAAAACATCAAAAAGGAAGGCAGCGATAGACAGGTCCAGGTCCCTGCGGGGCTGGTATCGAGCTCCAAAATCAAGAGACAAGGATTTCAGTCGCTTTGACAGTTCTGGATCCACGCACATGAACACACACACACACACACACACAGTGTGCAGACACACATGAATCATTGAGCCCAGGTTGCAGCTCCAGCGCCTGAAGCTAGATGGAGTAGTCCATTCAAAAGCTAATCCGTACACAACAGGGCTTTGTGCCAAGCTACTGATAACAGCTGAAACTTCTCTGATAGCAGTTCTTTTTCATTTCTACAGTAAAAGAGACAAATGACATTGATAGATGTTCTTATAATTATTTTCTTTTTCAACCATCCAACTCCCTCGTGTTATTACGGTGAAATTATGAGATAAATCCGATTGACATGGTCGGAGCTAAAGTATATCTTTCTGACAAGGGGGGCGGGGCATTATGCCAGAGGAGGGACTTGATTGCGAGGTGGACGGGGTCACTGTGCCGGCTGTGGGAAGCTTTAGGGCCACTCAGCAGCAGCGGGGAATGGCAAGTCAGCCGGTGCACATTCAGCCGGTGTGGATGCAAGGTCAGCCCTGCTGTCTTGCTTGGCTACCATGCTGCACGGAGTCGCCAAATCAAACAGTCCCACACTGTCGTACACACACACACACACACACACACACACACACACACACACACACACACATGCATACACACTGCTCTGAGGCATAAATAGACTTTATTATTTAGATTTCTCCTCAATATGTGGGTGTTGGATTCTGCTGCAGCTTTTTGGCGCAGCCCAGCCCAGCTGTTCCCTTACCTTGCTCTGTCTAATTACTTAAGTTTACTTACTGTTTTGCACTGTTTTGGTTCTTGATTATGTATTTTTTGTTTGTTTGGTTCTTGATTATTTATTTATTTTGTCTGTAAAAGCACTTCGTGCATTTTATTTTCGAGAAAGGTGCTATATAAATGAAGCATATTACTCTTTCTTTGATGCTGAAATACTAGAATTGCTTTGAAACAGTTAGCGATGCTGCTGCATCCAAAATATTCAAGCAATTCCTATGGATTCCATTTAACTCATTTTTCTGCAGGTCTGCCGATTTCCTCTGCACTTTCAACCGATAAATGGAATGCACTGCCATGCCAAGAAATAGTTCTTCCTCCACAGTGTAATGGAAACGTAAGGCAAACGTGTGCGTAACAGTCTGAAAGAACAAGATGCCACCAGCTGTAGTAGTTGGAAGATGCAGATCTTAAGTGTTACAACAAGTGTACGCCAAAGTGGAGAGGGGAAACTCAAGGAGGTGCTTGAGCGAAATTGCATATTTGCTGGTGATAAGTTGGCGTGCACGCACACACACAAACACACACACACACACACACACACACGCAGTGGGGAGACTCATTAAGGAGGTCATAAATCACCGGGAGCAGTGCCAAAGAGCGATCACTCTCCCATTGTCTAAACACTGCTCTCACTCAGCCTTATTAGCAGGAGGCCCGACGGGACATATTAGCCTCGTAGCTAAAGATGATCACAAAGATTACATTACGGTTGCCAAACATACCTGGAGAAGAGCCGTATTCCAGGCAGGTCTCATACTATCCATCTATGTCACGTTCAAGTTTTGCATCGTTCATAAGAAAATGTATGAATAATGTCATGATTTTAATTTGTAGTTTGACTAATACATTGTTTGAAAATGATTTATGAAATCATCAAAAGTCAAGCAACGCCTCAGCCAATAATATCACACCAAAACAGATCCAATTGAAGGCAATGAACAGTGTAAACAGGAAGTCACTGTGTCATAATGAGCTGTACTTCCAAATATGGTGCAGAACAGTATGGGAGGAAGGGGCGAGGAGGGGGGGCGGCTGACAAAATAGTGACATCATCGCCGTATCTGTATGATGTAATAGCACTAACGCGTTGGTTCTGGCCAGTAAACTGTTTTGCACGTCTCTCGTCCGCTGGCGAAAGAAAGGCCAGGTTTCACTCGATCAAAACAAAGTCGTGAAAAACACTTGAAGTATTTTTTCTCTGTTTTGTCTTTTAGACAAACGCAGTAAAATCAAATCAAGTTAAAGGCAGATTACTGATATTTTTTAGAAGTAATCAACTTAATTGATTAATTTAACACAAACATCTTTAAAATCCTTTAAATGGACAAAAGCAAAAATCATATTGATTATATTTCATCACTGTGTCGCAAACTAGCATGAGACTGTTGGACAAATCGAGATGATCGGAAGAAGAGAGTGGAGCGGTCACATTTGTATAAACAGCAGCCTGGGAAAGGGACCGACTGGGTCACACGCACACACTCACACACACACACACACACCTACACGCACACACACACACAGCATTTAGTTTAGTGAATACTGTAAAACAGTCAACACCGACAGGGTGGAAATCCCTCTGCTAGTGGCTCTGAAAGGTTTAGGAAAGTGTAAGTGTGTGTGTCTGTTATTTTAGCCCCTCTCACAAACCAAAAAGTGCAGACACACACACACTGCTGTTATCTCTGCTGTAAGGGAGTACCTCCTTAGAGTTCTGCGTTGTCGTTTCCGTGTGGTCACCAGAAACGTGTGTGTGTGTGTAGGTGTGTGTATGTGTGTGTGTGAGTCTGTGTGTCTTATGGTGGAAAGCCTGCTGGTGTGGCTCCTCTGGAAGGAAGCGACACGTAAATCGGAAAGTTTGTGGCCTGAGACAGATTTAATTCTCTCTGTGTTCGGCGTGTTCCAGCATGATTTCACTCCTGCAGGGTGTCGGTTACCGACAGATAAACTTGTGTTATCTGTAAATCAATGGCAGGAAGCAAACTGATCAAGATACTGTCATCAATAATAAGGGAGAGAGTCGGAATATGCCCCTGAATCAGCTGTACGTTTTGGAGCCATGCATGTGAAAAATTGCGTGATGTTATAGGGGTGGAAATGAGAGACGAGGCGGCACAAATGGAAATACGACTTGGAAATGATTGAAGGAAAACGGAAGGAACGAAGGGGATAAAATTGGAGCGGGAATGAAAAAAAATAAAGGTAGAAGGAACTCTGTCCAAAATTCCTTAAATGCTGTCAATAGTTTGGAGCGTGTAGAAACTAGAAGGCGGAGGAAGGAATCTGTTCCATCACGGAATTTAATAGTTATGCAAAGAAAAAACAAACAGGAAGGTCGTTTCCTCTTTAGTGTCAAATGAAAATGACTTTTAGGGAAGATTTCATGTTCAACTATAAATGACTGATGTCCTCTACTGTGGAAGGTAAACTGTGTTGGGTAACACACACACACACACACACACACACACTGAATGGGACTGGGCCTTGGACTCTCTCTGGGCGTAGCTCAACATGATTCAACATCAGCGCTGGATTAATCTGAAGGAGGCTGAAGTTTCGTGTCGTGCTGGTGCTGCTAGGAGTTCAGTGCGGGTTAAGGAGGATACTGAGGAGCTTTAAGTGCTCTCACCTCCTCCATCTTCTTCTGACTGGCTTCTCTTCCCTCCTCTGACTTTTTGAGACAATGGTATCCAGCTGTGAGGCTGTAAAATCCTCTGGAACGTCACTAAAGAGGCAGCATGGCTTGCAAATGGCTTCAATTAGCCTCTCACATGCTAATAAAGCTGGGTAAAAAGTGGGACAGCTGGCCAAGTCTCACACACACACACACACACACTTTACTGTGTATCGGCCTAACAAAGGACTCACAAACAACACACAGGCACAAACACCTGCACAAAGTATACGCACATTAATGCACTCCAGTCATGCAGAAACCTTGTCACACACACTTCATTCTCTGTGTGTGTGTGTGCGTGTGTGTTTGTGTGCGTGTGTGTACGCATGCGGTTGTGTAAGCATGTTAAAGACGCAAGGACACATACACACATATGCAAACGATTACTGTCTAGAAACACAGTGACAAGTTTGTTGTGTCAGTGGGACGTCCCACTCCTGTTTTTACTCCGGAACACTCAGTGGGACCGACACACACTTCATAGCCACGTCCCATCTGACAGCTCCCCCTGACTCCATCTTCATCATCCGCAGACACAAGATGAAGACGCACGTTCTCATTTCCTTCCTCATTCGGGATGTCCCTCGGGAAACCAGGCGAGTTAGCATTTGTTTCTATTTGCCAGGAAAGACACGCATGGTGGTGCGACTTTGGATATTTGGACATGCATGTGTTTGAATTTATCGACAGATATGAACGAAATTTCTTGTATGTCGTAGTTGAAGCCAAAACATGGCTCAGAAATCTGAAAGTCAAAGATGAATCTGGTGCGACCAAAATCTGGAGAACGCAGTAAATTTGAAACAGCGTCCGCATCCAGTCGGAGAAATGTTTCACAATCCCAGAACATGTCTGTGGTTTTCTTTGCACGTGTGTTATGTCTTCATTTGATGACATGTCCACCGTTAGACGACCATAAGAATGACTTTAAAGACTATCTATCTATCTATCTATCTATACAGACAGAAGAATAACCTTTCTTTCTCTCTCCTTTGTTTTACCTTGCCTTGTCTGACAGGAAACAGGAAGTAGGGAGTACCCTGCCATCTTTCCACCATCAACTGGTTCCCATTGTCATTACCGATGACATCACCGGTTCTACCAGTCCTGTCGGGGACACAGTAACTATTGCTACTGTCAGCCGTGACGCAGCGACGGTGAATCATCGACGTAGAATCACAGAGTCACAATGACCAGATTAATGGGAAATGCGTCAGACAGAAACAAACCGGAATCTTCCTTTCATCCACAACTTTTAACCATTGAAATGACTTTTAAAGGTGAGAGGGGAAAAAAGAGTACGAAACAAAACAAAAAAAAGTCTGACCTTGTCAGACGTTCGGTGAAGATTTGGCAGGACATACTTTTAAGCACTTACTGAACATAAACTCTGATGATAGACAACATCTCGTACAACATTATCTCTCGTCTCCCAATCCTGCAAAGCATCTCCGGATGAACTGAGCATCGTAACGGGAGAAAGTGCAGACAGTGAATGGAACGTTTCCGCAAATAACTCATTATTGCCTGTCGGATTCAATAAGACTCTTCATATGCATAGTTCACACACACACACACACACACATCCCACAGGAACAACTAGATCTGCAGATGTGAGGAAGTGGGGAGGATGCTCTATCTGTCTGCATGACACAAGTCCCTTAGAAGCAATAATACGATCAGAACTATTCGTACTTGTCGCTGATATAGAGGCGTCATTTTATTCTATCCTCTTTCTCTGTCGGCGTCGCTTGGAAAGTCTTGTGTGTAGATGGACTGACTGCAGAATCCGGCGATGATAAGTTACCCAACAGTACGTCCAGTTAACGAGGAAAGCAGCAGGGGAGGGGGGGTCATCATCTTTACCTTAGAATGCACACAATCAGTGAACATTTAGAACCAACCTCAGCACCTTACAGATGATCCTCACTTAGCAATGGGGTTACGGTCCAAAGACCCCGTCGCTAAATGATTTCGGCGTCATACGTGCATTCTTCTCATACTTTTCTAAAGTTTCTTCTCATTTCCGAAAGTCCGTCGTAACTCCGAGTCGTCTTTAAATGAGTACGTCGGTAAGTGAGAACTTTATGTACTTTAAAAACAAAAATACGCAAAGCCATTGTCACCATCTGCTCCAGGGGGCAATGTGTTGTTTGAAAGGGGACAACAGAGGCCGGACTAAAGAACGCTTTCCTCATAACTCATAAAACACGTCTGTCCTGAAGGCTCCTGCAGCAGGTTACCTGGCTACAGTGGCAGGAATCCTTCAGGACAATGGAAGTATTCCACGGGACGGTGGGCTCAGAGAGAGAGCGCCGTCTCTCAATGGTCTTCTTTGTCCACTCTGAGCCAAATATTTGTGACTTTGTTGAAGCGCTGTTCTCCTTTATGTTCACTTTTAATTTATAGCTCTTATACAAATGAACAGCTGGGAACTCAAACGCAGCAACGGGTCCATTCACAAAAAAAAAGAAGTCATTCAGGATTTCGCCGGGTCAGACGTTGTGATGTCAGCATGTAACCCGACACAATCAATTCGCCTGGTCTTATTATAATAGAGGTTTCTGGAGAGTCAAAGAAAAAGACTGAAGTTTTATTTAGAATTTCAAAGCTGATCCCCGCGGACACGGATCTGCAAAGATCCGCAACACCATTTCTGAATTAACACCACAGAATAAGAGCAGAGTTTTGGAAAGAGAGCAGCAAAAATAAATCCAGGTAAACCAACGTTTCTTTTGTTTTTGTGTGTGTGTGTGTGTGTGTCTATAGAAGGCATGTGTGAATCTGGGCTGTGACATCATCGTTTTCAGTTGTGCGCTAGTGGGATGGAAACCCCTTTGACCAGAGGTGAGCCAAAAACCTTAGCACGTAGGTGTTAAAATTAATTTATTGCAATTTTGCGGATGTAAGAGCGACACGACGAGCTCCAGCTGCAACGAAGGAGCTCATTTGGGAGGAAGGTTGCTGAAAGGAGGACACGTTAGTTCATCCCAGCTTCGGTTTGCAGAATATTGGCTCAGATTCCGGCACTTTGGGAGCTCCTCGGTGTCACGGGCGAATTTAATACTTTGCTTTGGTGCATCAAACACTGCTAACACAAGCTGTGTGCAAACTTGCTGCACAAACTTTGCACCAGACTCCGTGCTAAAGGATCCCGTCGTCTCCTGGTCAGTGAGTTCACTATATATCCGTGGATGTGGATGTGCACCGTGGAAAAAAGGCTGTATTGTGCCCTTGTCCTGAACACCCGCACTCTTCCCACAGGGCTACACACACACACGTGCGCACGGACACACTCTTCCTTACGGTTTTCCCACAGTGCTTGGCACTCCCGGGGGAGTAAATTGCAGTAATCCAGGGCAGCGGATTCAGACGCAGCAATTAGACCACAGCGGACGGCTTGGGAACCAACGTACGCACAAACACACACGACACACTGCACTAGTCGGTAGATAGAGAACCACACACCTCTAACACACTCGCTTCTGCTCTCCTCTTCCTTTTCTTTGTTCATTCATTATTAGTTGCACATACAAAATACATAAACACACACACACACACACATGCACGCTGTTGTGAGCGGCCATCCAGCTGTCAACACTGCAGCAAATTAACTGACATCAAACACCGGCGAGCACAGGCTTAGACATGTAGGGGACGAGGTCTCGCAAGAGGAGGAGGAGGAGGAGGAGGAGGAGGAGGAGGAGGAGGAGGAAGGAGGCGAGGAGGGGCAAGGAGAGGACATGGGGGTGGAGAAGGAGACCAGGAAAGTTAGAGAAAGAATGATGGACAATATTTTATATTATAGAACAAGCTGGAACGACTAGAGCGCCACACGATGCCATCAGGATGGTCATGACATCATCAGGCTATGCGTAAACAGACGATAGCGTGTGCAGCTACGTAGCACTGAGGGATGTTTACGCATCAGTGACGCGCAATCGCTGGTTCATGTAATCCTAGCAAACAGCTGCCTTTTGAAGCATCTGATCATGACAATTATTATTATTGATTTGGAATAGTCTTTAATTTTTAGGTCATTTCAGAAATAGCTGACTCGGCTAGATCTCCCTAATGCCCTCTGGATATTGTCCAACCGGGTCGTTCTCGTGTTCTGAGCAGGTCGTGATTAGTGCGGGTTTCTCTGAACACACCTGCCTTCTGCTGATGAAAATTAAATTGAGAGAGCTGCAACAGAAAAAGTGGAGGCCTGGGCCGGTAAAAACGAATAAGATGAAGGCGAAGGGAGGCTGTAGATTCAGGGGATAATTCTCTGTCAGCTGCCATTCTCAGCATTCTTGATTAATAATAATATATAATCATTTATTGCATCTTAACCGAACCCCTTTGTAACCATAGAGGCTGAAAGGAAGACTTTTTAATTTTGAAAGTTATCCTGAAGCTGGTACAAATACAGGAAGTAATTTTGTCCTGCTCTTATTGGCTCCGTTAAATAATATCCCACATATCTGCTTTTAATATTTTTATATATATATATACTTTACAGTCCGAACAAACTAGTCCCAACCAACTCTGAAATCTTTTCACTTTCTCTGCCAGGTGGCCTCGTGTTTGCCGTACTGTAGGCATGCATGAGTGTCTTACACAGCACACACACACACACACACACACACACACACGCACGCACTGTTCAGCCTCATTAACTGTAATGACAACACTTAAAGGGCTGGGATGCACCAGGAAACTCCTCGGTATAAGATGGCCAACGAAGGGAGGGCAGGCTGTCAGGCGTCCCAGCTGCTTCTCATTCAGCCTCCATCCTCGGCACACAAGCAGCCACCACCCGGTACCTGCCTTCAAACAGCCGCCAGCGTTATCGCTGCTGTAAAGATCAACCCAAGACTGGAGCAGCGGCTCGTTTTAACAACGAGGCTTTCTATCCTTCACGCTCCTCTCTGGCATCTATAAAGATGCTTTAATTTAAAGCAACTTTACAGTTGTACCTGCGGCCCAGCTGGCACCCATCATGGGCCGGTCACAAACGTGCTGGCCTGATAGCTGCGTGGCTGCAGGTCAGGGCTGCTACCAGCTCGAGCCTCAGACTCCCGTGGATTTGGTAGCGCAACTCGAAGCACTGACAGCTGCAGTGTGTGTGCATGTGTGTAATTAGGGACCTTGACAGGTACATATTAGCTCAGTAACTGATCTCAGGGGGTGTTTTCCTGTCCGCTAGGGTCGGCTGGCCAGAGAAAGCTCAGTCTAGCGTACCCCGAGCGTCTTTGCAATTCCATTTGCATTTTCGGGGTGACAAAAATGTAGTTCTGTCTACAGGGCTCAGGGAAAAGGAATGGGATTGCGGGATGGCTGTACGAAGTGCCTGCAAAACTTTATTGATACTAACTCTGTGACACAGGAACACGCATCCCTTTAAGAATGCCTTGTGTCGTGACGATATCGCGCCGCTTGTGTCGGACGTTGCGTTGAACGCTGAGCTCCAGCTGGGTCGTGTCTTCTCCTCACTGCACAGCTGGATCCCTTCAGTGTTCGGGGATGCTTAGGTCTGTTCTTCATGGACATACTGCACTGTGCATATATGTGTACCGTATGTAATTAAAATGTGCATGACCGGGTGTGGGTACTCGGAGTTTATATTTATGAGTGTGTGTGTTCTGCATGGTTTCTGTGGTTGATTATGTGTTTTCTGACCGTCTGTGGATTGACTGCATACCCTCCAGCTGCGTGTGTGGATGAAGAATAAATATGGCACACGTGTGTGTGTGTGATTGCATCGATCACGCTCGCCAGGCGCTGACACTTGTTTGTTTAACCTCGGAGTCATTTAAAAGCCGCCCGGACATTAAACCTAATGATTTATAGCAACGTTTCGGTCTCCGTCGGACTCTTTCCCTTATCCGATTGTGTCGTTGGATGCCCTGCGATGTCACTGATGGCCACCAGCGGTTGAGTTGGGCGGATAGCTCTGCAGCTCAATCTGTCATTTATGACTCCTCCTACCTTGCTGCAGTGGAGTAGCAATAAAGCATTTCTCTTAATCTACACCAAACAGATCAGACACACTTGTGTGGTCCGTTCCGACGTCAACGCCGCCACGCGTCCGAGCGATCCTGGATGAGCGGAGACGAACTGCTCGATCCAGGGTCGCAAAGGAAACGGCGATCTAAATGGCAAATTAAAACGCGCCACACACACACACACACGCCATTCAGACCAACACAAACACACAAACTTTCTCGGGATAGAAAAGGCGTTTAATAATGGTTTTGGGGCATCGTGAGGCCTGTTATTAGAGGAAATTACCTCCTGGCCTGTTGGAAGGGAAGCGCTTACACACTCAGATGCACACACTTTCACGCAGATACTGTAGCCTACTTACTAGCGCACACACACACACACACACACACACACACACACACGCACAGGAGTTAACCGGTTGGATCTGTGTGAGACGCGGCCACCCGTGAGTCGCTTTTCTGCAGAAAATGGCCTGTTTACTCTGTAATGGAAGTCGAACAGTCGTAGATGATGGATTACGATCCGTGTTCAGGCTCTCCCTGAGGCTCACGCTCCACTTCTTTATCCGCTGTACCTTAAACACTCCATCCAGAATCAGCCCAGCATTTACCCGGCTTTTAGGCTGAATGAAGATCTATGCATAGGTCCCACAGGCCGAGCTCATACTGGCGACCAAAACACGTTCAACTGGGACGTGGAACTGGGAGCTGCACGAACATTGATTGGAAACCAGGACCTGAGATAAATTCAACTTTAAAAGCGGATTTTCAAGTTTGAGTGGCTTCCTCAGAGATCCGCGTGTTCCTTGATCACCAGTCTATCAGCAAGCAATTACACATCCACGCAACTTCAAAGTGAGGAGACAAGATGAGAAGTTAATTGCAGCCTGTCAAAACTTCCTGCAGAAACACAACGGAACAGATGCCCAGACAGAAACCATTCTAATAACCTTTAGCTGTAAAAGTGTGATACCGTCCTCCTATAAATAACGTGTGTGTGTGTGTGTCTCATTATCACAGTGTCATTGGGACACTGGTAAGAAATAGGACGTGAGACTCTGTCAAAGGAGTTGGCAGGATAATATCAACGTGAGGAATAGTATGCTCTTAATTTTGTAAGAGCATGAAGTGAAGCTGGTTAAGTAATTAGGAATTAGGAATCATTTTGTGTGCGGTCTCAAATTCTTATCATTAAAATCTATCAAACAAAAAAAAAATTGTTGAAGTGCATGAAAACTGGACAAAGCTGGACTCTAAATGTCAAAACTGAATTTTTCAGATCCGTCACACGCTTGGAAACGCTCCCATCATTGAACGAGCTCCACTAATCCTTAACCGCTGCAACACCGGTGAGAGACACTCAATCTGAGCGTGTGTGTGTGTGTGTGTGTGTGTGTGTGTGTGTGTGCGTGCGCCTGTTTGCCCGGGGACCATTGGGATTTCCCTTTTTAATTAATTCAGGATTTGTTTGGGGCACAAGGTCAGAAATGTAGAGGGAGACATTTTCTCATGTAAAACCATGGGGAGAGTGTGTGTCGCTGTACTTGTGTGTGTGTGTGCGTGCGTGTGTGTGTGTGTGTGTGTGTGTGTGTCGTGTGGGTGGAAGAAAGTCAAGGAGGACAGTGTTGAGACAAAAGCCAAGAAGAAGATATTTGTGTTGGAAGGATAGCGGCGTCACCCAAAGGGCTCGTCCTGATTGGACACTGAGTTCTGTTGCCGCCGCTTGTCGGGCTCACATGTGGGAAAGGAATGTGTACAATGAGTCGACGAGACCATCTGGAAGTGCCTCGCATGAGGGATGGTTTTGGACTGCTTGGGGTCCGTTGGACGTCGTCGTCAAGAATGAGGGCGGGGCTTCATTGCCTCCTCGTCGTATAGAACGATTGCAATAATTCATGATGCGGTTTATCGATGAAACTGAATATTATTTGAAAACAAACCGGCCTTTCTCATGATTTCCCTGCCTGGTGCGCAGCGAGGTCCGCTGGAGCGCCACGCTAGGTGGAGTTCTTTTTGCTGGTGAGTCACGGCCCTGTTTTTATTGCAGAGCTCTTCCACTCACAAATAACTTCAGACAGAGCCGCGCTGCGCTGTGGCGCTTAGAGCGCACACTCAGTATCTAATCAATCAATAATGTGAGTTACATTCTCCAAGCAGTTAGTTTGATGACTTTAAATGACCATAAAATGAAAATAATGCCTCATTAACCTCTTAAAAATGGCATCCAAGGCCATAACAATGTCTGTGTGTGTGTGTGTGTCTGAATCTTTTATTAAAACTTGTTGGCTGGTTTTACTTCAGCTAAAGGTGTCCACCCTGTTTTCCCACGAAACCCTTGTCAGTCCCTTCTATGATTGATTCACAGTATGTGGCACACACATACACACACACACACACACACACCTACACACACACGCACACACACCTACAAGCACACAAACACTGATGGACACATGGTCTGTTTCTGGATATTCTAATGATTCATAGCGGGTAGCGGAGTGTTATTACAGTTTGGAGAGCGCTCACATGTCAAAATGTTCCCTGAGCGCATACATGTGTTTAAGGGGTCTGTGTGTGTGTGTGTGTGTGTAGGTGTGCGCACGCGTTTGTGTGTGTCATGCCCTGTGACATTTCTTACACATGAAACATGAGTCAGCGGGCGAGAATTTCAAATCTTTTTACGAGCGAGATTCATTTGTTCGCGAGAGCAGCCCAGCTCATGTAAGCGTGCTGTTTTCAATGAGTGTGAGAAAAAGAGTGTGTGAATGCGACGGTTGCTTGAATGCGACGGTTGCGTGTCGCCATCATTCTAATGAAAAATATGAAATATGGACCACTGCAAAAGAATTTTTTTTTTTTTATGACCTGACAAAGTTATCCCGGCTGGAACATGTTCAGTTTGTGATGCTAAAATGTTACTTGTGCTTTGGCAAGTAAAATGTGGCCCATGAAGTCCCGGCTGAGATGAATGTGAGGACGGTTTTGCAGCGCTTCATGCTGGGTTGTTTTGCATCGGACGCACAAGGTGTGTGTTCGGTGAACAGGAATGCGCTCGGCGCAGTAATTGAGAGATAAGATCGAGGCAGATGGCTCAGGTGCTGACGGACAAACGGAGAGGCGATGAGACTCCCGTCATTTCCCTTCACCTCCAGCTGCTGCGCCTGTCAGGTGACACGTTTATATTTCTATAAAAAAGAATTCTCATGAGATTGGATCTAAATGTGTCAAACTTTCTCTAATTTAGAGGATAATGCAAAATGTCAGTCCACTATGAGTCTTAGTGGACTCATAGTCCAGGTTTTTGCCTAATAGGCAAAGGTTTTTGCCTATTAATCTGAAGTTTTCTTTCTTTACCTCCATCATCAATGTTCTTGCTCTTGTGGGACAAGTTGGGTTCTGTCTTTCCCTGCTACACCTGTAAAGTGCCTTGCCATAACGTTTTGTTATGATCTGGTGCTATAGAAATACAAATAAATTGACTTGTGTAGGTTCGCTGATGGTTGGTCTGGATGGGCGGCGGGATTCAGCCTTGACAAGTTGCCGGTTCCATATATTCCAAGTTTTTGGTGGTGGGAAGAAGCCGGAGATCCTGGAAGGAACCCAGAACATGTAAACTCTAGGTCCTCGAGTAGATTTGAAGCCAGGATCTTCTTTTTTTAAAGCCTGCTTCGGTAAAACCTGTCGCTGGTTGTAAAATCATTGTTTCGTCCTTTGGGATGATGGATCACATAACATTCCTGTTTGCATGGCCAAAGTAGCTAATGTCTTTGTGTCACCTGCAACAACGGCATTCCCAAACCTCATAGAACCCCCTAATGTGTTGCTATGAAAACACAATGGATGCATTTAATGCTGACTGCAGCATCTCTTCGACTTTAATCATCACAGGTGTGCAGCAGTGGAAGTTGAGAGGACTTTACTTAGGTATGATTATGATTTTCTTCACATGCTCGTTTTACATTTGTGCAGGCAAAAACGGACGTGTGGATTCGATGAGAATAAATGCAACTTATGACTTTATATGATACAGAGGGGACGGTGAAGGGTGGGTTTACTGCTGAACTGCACACTACCCATTACGATTGGACCCGCAAGACTGTGTGTGTTGAATGTGTGTGTGCATGTGCGTGTGCGTGTGCGTGTATAAATGTCCAGTGGGGCAGTTGGAGTTAATATGACCAGTTTCAGGGATATTGCAGGTGATTAAACTTAATCATTTGTACAGTGGAGCTGCAGGAAGGGAACGGGGTGTTTAAAGAGAGAAGCAAAAAAAAAAAAAAACAGGAAGTAAAATTCAGAAAATCAGTTGCTTTTAACCTTGAAATACGTCTTCAAACAGCAACTCTCAATTTGCTTGAAGGCATTAACAGTAATTTTCTTTTATTTGCATTTCTGCTTTAAAAAAACATAAATTAAACAATTAGAAAAACGTAATTTTACTCAACTACCGGTAATCAATTATGGCATTAAGAAGCACATCATTGTACTGTATATCAAGAAATAAGAAAAGGACAATAAAGAGAAACATAAAGAAAGGAAATGGAAGTTGAATGGAATGGGAAAAGGGACTGGGAACAACGGGAATAAGGACCGAAGGGGAAGGTGGTGGAGTGTGGAGCCAGGTAGGATTTAATGAAAGAACAAAATGACATAAAAAGGAATTAAGGAAGAGAATAAGGAGTAAAGAGGAAGGCAGCAAAAGAAGCATCACAGTTTGGCCAGAAAAAGGAGCAAAAGGTAAGAAATGTGGTGAAAAAGAAGGGAGGAGAGGGATGAAGCGATGGATGGAGGAATGCCAGTGTTAATCCGTGTGTGAGAGCAGCGGCTCAGTGTCGGGTGTCTCCTCGTGAATGAGGCTGTGTCACCGGGATATCGATGTGACCGGACCGGGACGCCAGGAGGTGGGAGGGAAAAGAGCTGCAGCAAACCTGACAATAGGAATGTGATAATGAGTGTGGCGGCGCGGCGGCGAGCAAATAAAAATGAACACAGAAGAAGAAGATGTGGAAGTCAAATAGCCTTCAAATGTCAGCTCCAGCGCTTTGCTGGCCTGCGAGGCCGAACGTCTGTCATCGGCAGGCTTCTGTGTCCCGAACTGGAGCCAATTTGTAGAGAACTTGTAACCCTCCGTCCTCCTCTCTCTGCCGCTCGGCCTCAGGCCCTCTGACATTTTTACGCCAGCGTGTTTTTCTGTCGCCTCAAAAATTGTCAAAAAGTTTTTCTATGCTCGACAAGAACCGAACAGGCGCTTTTAGCCGTTCAGCAACATTTGAAGTTTATATTTTTCTGTCCTTTCCATGGCTCTCATTTGATTTCAGGTTCATTTACGGCGCAAACGGTCATTATGTTTACGCCATTTCTGAGAATTGCAAAATTAGAATGAAGGAACTCACCGAATGAGTACGGGCCCGAGACGTGCAAACCACATTTACAAATCCAGAACCAAATTTACATTTCAGAAAGCAATCTTGCAGAAAAGGAACGTCAGAAATCCAGGGTTGACCCTGAAGTGATAACCTCCCGTGGCCAGGATCTGAAAACCAGATTCTGAAAACAAATTAGCAAGAAACAAAACGCTCTCCATCATTAAAAACTCAAACTGGTCCGCTCACTTCCGGGTCAACCCCGGATTAGGGATGTTCCCTTTCCATAAGATTGTTTTCTGAAATGTAAATTTCGTCCGGGATTTGTAAATGTGGTTTGCATGTCTTGGCCCGGTACTCATTCGGTGAGTTTCTTCATTCTAATTTTGCAATTGAACTTTTCCTCAGAAATGCTGTAAAAATAATGACTGAAATAACTTTGTCTTTCTTCTGAGGAATACTTCCATGACAAGGAAACTTTTGAGAAGTTTAACCCGCCTATATCTAGTCTAGATCTTCTGAGTATAAAGAGCTCTTCCTCTTAAATTTAAGGTGAATGAAAGAGTAATACTCATAAACTTGCTACGATGCTGACAATAAACCTTTCAAACTGTTAAACAGAGGCCTTTTCCTGTGTGTGTGTGTGTGTGGGTGTGTGTGTGGTACTAATTACACTCGTTCTGTCTACAAAACACCATCCCCATTTTTCACCTGCTGAACACACACATTCCCGACTTGACACGAAGATCCAACCCTCTCTCTCCCTCTTTCCGTTTCATCTCATTGCTGCTCTTCCCTACCGGTGTTTGTGTGTCTGTGTGTGTGTTTGTGTGTGTATGTGAGTGACACCTTGCTGATGGAGAAACGTCCATCTGATCCACCTTCTGTCTCAGGTGTCCCTCAACGCTGCTCACAACACATCCGTCATCCTAAAGCTGCCCCGCAGCCCCAAAACACTGCCCGTCCTCGCCAGCAGCAGCAGCAGTCATACTCACCTGCACAGATAAAATCACACACCTTAACACTGGCCGACACACACACACACACACACACACACACACACACACACACACGCACACATGCACACCTTCACCAGTGCAATCCCACATCTGGATGGTGTGGGATGAGGGTGAGGGGTGTGAGCAAAGAGAGATAGGGTGCTGTGACCGGGACCGAAACACACAAACACACACACACACACACAGATATAGACACACAACGCCTGAGGCGGATTCTTAAGATTGTAGTCGCCATCATGGGTGGCGAGATCCCCCCCCCCACTCACACAGTCACCGCTGGGCCGGTTGTGGAGGTGCAGTGTCAGGATGAAGTGATTGATTTGCAGTGGGGGGGTGGTGGCCACGTCAAACTGGGACCAGTTGGAACCCACCGCGTGTCTGTCATACGTGTCTTTTTGGGTGGTTGCACTGTAGATGGGTGGTAATTCCATCCGGGACCCTCAGAGTGACCCCAAAACACAGAGCGACCCGCCCCCACTCGAGGCCGCACACAAGCCAAAACACACCGGGCCATCTCCTGAACCCACCCAAGACGACATCCTCAAAGAAGATGGAGGAATTTTATTTTAGTTCGTCGGATCGTATGGAATTAGCAGGTTAGCTGTGTTATTGGCATTAGCAACCTGTGCTAAAGAGAGGTGATATATCCGTGCACCTGGGTTCTACACATGCCTTGTCTTCTGTTAGCTCAGTAATTTCCCGATTGGGAATTTATATTTTGATTTAAATTTTTGCTCATTGAAATAGAATCTCTCTGATTCACACAAATTAAAAATTATAATCTTAGAATTCAGATATCCACCAATTCATCCTCTTGCCGCTTTTCCGCTTTGCACGTCACAGAAGTTGCTGGAGCTTCTCCATGGGCGAGAGGCGGAGTACACCTCAGACGCGTCGCCAGCATATAGAATAATGCCAACATTGGTGGTAAATAGGAATCTGTCACAGGCCACGTGTGAAAGTAGATAACGCCACCAATCCTTTATTCTTTTTGGAAGATTTGAGTGATATTACAGTATTCCAGAAATTCATCAAGATTAAGCGGAAGAGGCCGTCACCTCTATCCGTCTAAATCTGGCAAAAACGCTGCATAATAAAGACCGGTGGACCTCGGCTGTGACTTCACCTTGGGGAGTGTCTGTGGTTCTGGCGTTGAAACTCTGTGCCAGGTTTCCTGCCTCGCCGGGAGACTTTGATCGCTCCTTGTTGATATAATCCATTGTATTTTTAATACCTTCCACTTAGGATGAAATCGTCGGTAATCCGCGGTGCGGCGTCTGAGCGCGTGCTTGTGTGAACTGTTTTGCTTGGCGCTGTGGTCGACTCGAAGGCGAGTCAGAGGGCAGTAAGTAGATCCATTAACATTATCTCACAGATCCTCTTGGAGGGGAAGTGTTGTAGCCTCATCGAAGCACCGATGGGGTAAAACGAGGAGTGCGAATGACAGGGAAATGCATGAAACACAGGGCTGGGGGGGTAGAAAGGTAGCTCCGCTGTGGATAAATCACAGAAGTATATGGAAGAGTGTAACCTGTGCACAACATCTTGCTGCACATTTCAGTCCTGGATGTATATCCGAAGACTAATCCACAACATGCAGCTCATCACGGTGCAGAGTTTCCACGCGGACAGCGCCGGCGTGCAGTTTACATAAAAAATACCAGCTACGGGACAAATCGTACAAATTCAACGCAAATGGAAACAAAAGTCCGGAGTCTGCCGCGATCCGTTCTGATCCGCTACTTATCATCAGATAGCATGCGAAGCCACCCAAAGATTCCACACAAGCCACATCTGCTCAGCATATGACCCTTCACGCTTGCCATACAGAACTGTACAGCAGCCAGGCCTACGATCCAGAGACGGCAGGGCTCTGCTCCGAAGCGTTTCCATCGAGGCAAGTGAGCGGGGCTGCGGGACAAACGTGAAGCACGGAGGGCCCGATTGATGCCATGGCGTCCGGAGAGGTGGAGGACTGACAGCGCGGAGGCGGCTATCACTCATTCATTTGTGGCGACTTCGCCTTGCGAGGGGCATTGCTTAAGCATGAACGCGCAACACTGGTGATCTCTTCCAGATGATCATTTACATGATGGTATCTCGCCGTCTGTGGATCATGTGACTTACGGTATGCGTTGCGATGTTCCAGTCATCATTCTTTTGTCCTGGCGTCGTTTCCATCCTCTCGTAGCCCTTCACATCCACTCTTCACTTCGACCGCACGATCGCCCACGGGATTTACACGGCTCTCCGCTTTCATAGGCGAACAAAACAAATAATGTTCTAACATCTCGAAGTGTGCGTGTTCCGTATACAAGTTATTGTTCTATAGCTGCGCCAGAGCGGAAACCGGTCACGCTCAAAGTCCCATTAATCACCCTTGCACCCAAAAGGCACACTAGGCCAGCAGATGGGACCTTAAGCGTGTAACGCTAAACCACAATGCCTCGCCACTTATGAACATTGTCCATCCTCCATCGATCACGCATCTGGATCCTATTGTCTCGTGCCCCAACATCAGACAGTCATCTGGATCCCATGGTCAAAAAGGGAGGGAACGGCGGGGAAGAGGGGCACTCCGGTTACTGGTAGAGTAATTAATCATAACCATATTGGAAGTGGGATGAGGCAATGACAGAGTCGGACCACGGGGCAGAAGGATAACGGCCGCTCCTTCGAGTCTGGGGCGTCAAGATTGAGGGGCTGAAGCCAATAGGTGAAAACAAAGTCGGGATAAAAGCTTGGAGGGCAGCACCTGAGGTGTAACTGAGAAGTTTAGGCGAATTAGAGCAAATCTCTGTTTTAGATTAGCATAAGCAAGCGATCACCTGAGTCTAAGCTGCTATGCCCAGACGTGGGACGGGAGCTGCAACCGCTGCAAGGATCTGCATGCTAGGAATTCGAGTCATCGGTGCACACTCGTCTGTCCAGAGCTGCCTGCATACTGTATGTGCAGATGGAACACATTGGCCGCACATGTGAACATGATGGCTTCCACATTTTATGAAGTATAAGTGAATCGCATGTGATTCCGCTGTCTGTTCTGGAATGTGCACTTACACTGAGTGAGTGAGTCTGCAAATGCATGCCGACAAGGAACGGACAAACATTTAGATAGTTGTCAATGATGTCATTGAAACTGTGATTATAGCTTCTTCGCTAGCTGGTTGCGCATTCAAACCGAGCTAAGGGAACCAATCGACTTTAACGTATATACTGCGTTTCACCTACGCAAGAGCCGATGCAGTGTGCAGTTGATTATTGAACCCAGCTGGACGTACCCTCAAGCTTACGGTGTAAAGATCCCCTCCTCAAATGTAAGCCGTAAATAAAAGCTGTGTGTCCGATAGGATTTTTGCAGGAAAAATGAATGATGGTTGAGATGCTTACGAACACAGAGAACAAAGCTGTGCCGAGGCCTCTCATTTTCCCCTTTATTGCATGTATAGTTTGACCATTATATTTAGCTCTGGCTAATTTAGCTCATTAAATATATTGATTTCGTAATAACATATTGATGCTGATTATTCTGTCTGTTGCAGTATTTATTTCATGTTGCTGTTTAAGCTCATACTCCATTTCCCTATTAGAGTCCAGTCTTTGCAGGTTCACCATCTTTATCAAATAATCAGCCTCATTAGTCTCAGCAGAGTCATCAGCCGCCACCATCACCAATAAGAGCTTCCTTGACTCCATTGGGGGTTTATGTTGCCACATCTCAGGGTAAATAACCTACGATTGCAATCTTCCTTAAAAGCAGCGAAGATCACATAAGTATTAATCGTCTTGAACAAAAATAATGCCTTATTAGTTATTATCGAACGTAAACGGTAGATCCTACAGGGATGTCATTGTTACATTTTTGTCCGAGCATTGTGGTCGTTATTAGCGCAATCCTGTAATTGCTCCTGTCCTGCAGTGGTAAAGAAAAATCCTTATAAAGAGTCTAGATCATGATCTGGATCGCCACCAAAAGCGGACTGTTCTTTGGGTCATACTCTAACCTCATAAAACATAACCTCCTTGACAGGGGCGAAACTCTGACAGACATTTGGCTTAATGCTTGTAGGTGGATAATATATAATAAAAAATCATCTAACATTTAACAAAGATGAAGACAAAGGAAAGAGAACTGTTGGTGTCAGCAAACATAGAGACAAGGAGATGGAGGAAAGTTTCTCTTTGAAGGCTGAGTTTCAGTTATTTAGCATAAGTGTTGGGACTTGAAGCAGCTGGGAAAATAAAGGAGGTGTAATTGTAGTCTCGAACATGGAACTGCTGAAGCAAGGAGGAATGACGGTCCTCGCAACTTGTGGCAGAACAAAAGAGGAACTTTTGAAAGGCAAAACTGAAAATCAATAAATCTGTCTTGTGATTTGAGCAAGCCTCTCCAGATGCTCGATTCCAGACAAAACTCTAAAATATCTGCTTCTTCTTTCCCTTCTTTCTCCACCTCTGTTCACAAAAATGCCGGCGCCTGACCAAAGGAATTTGTGAAAAGAATGGGGTGTGTGATTTAAAAGCTCTTCCAGAACCTCATCCCCTATCATTGAGGTCTTCAGAATCCAATCACTATTATAGAATATGCTCTGTATTGTGTACTGGATGCCTGAAAGCAGATCACAATCAGTTTATACCAGCGTTTTCCTGGTGAGATGGCCAAACCATCGAAGCCTCCATTGGGCAATAGGCTGGGATTTGCTTGGTTCTTTGCCTTACAGTCCGTATCCTCCAAATGGGAATCTGCCATCCTGTCGGCTACCGGACGTCCGAACCACAAACCGGACCTTCCGCTCCGCCCTGAGCGGGTTCTACGGACAAACACCAAACATTTGGTTCCGTCTTTGATGTGTGGATCAGAGCAATCAATGCTGAGATTCATGGGATGAAATAGGGTCTCCTGCTGTGTGTGGCTTCGACTGTAAGAATCCAGGATGACTCATTATGCCCCCCCCCCGGCCCCTCATTCAACTCTAACTCCCATCAGACGCCCCCAATCCTGTCCTGGCACCTCTCCTTCTGTCCCGTTCGGGGTGATAAGATCCAATTAAGACTGCCTTCATTCAGAGTTCACACACATGCAGCATTACATGTCCACACACACACACATGCACACACACACGCACACACACACACACTGGTCAGGTGCCGTAGACAGAATTCCCCGGTGTGATTGGGCTTAGTGAGCCATCTCCTCTCTCCAACCTGTCGCCAGTAGCTCTGCTTGGCCTTAACACCCAGCCAGCTGGCAACACAACACCACTGTCTGTGTCCCTGTATGTGAGACAGCCAGTGTGTGTGTGTCGAATTACTCTTTCACATAGATCCACACTGTGCGTGTGTGTGTGTATGTGTGTGTCTGCTGTCTGCAGCCCCTAAAGCTGTGTGGATTAGTGACTGGACCCCACTACAGCATGACAAGGCTTTTGTCTCTGGAGCCCAGAGGTTTTATGGCTGAGCACACTCGTGTTTGTGTGTGTGTGTGTGTGTGTGTGCGGCGCACGTTTCCGTGCAGCTGTGTGCGATGCATCGAGCAGGATAGTCTTGTCTTTAATTTCCAACCCGTTTTTTTGACTAATCATAGTGTGAAGAATAGAAAAGGGAAAAAAAGAGAGGCTTGTGGTTTGGAGGCAGGCGTGTCACCATGTTTGCTTGTGTGTGTGTGTGTGGTTGTTGTTATTTAGTAATTTTATTTACTCCCACTAGTAGAGAGGCTGATGCTGAGTGGTTGTGTAAATGTTCACCAATGTGCAGGAAAGAGGAGAAATTTAAACCGATATGCACTTCCCACTCCGGACACTTAATCTTAAGGTCTTTTCTCTTGTAGAAAAAAAAAAAAGCAACACATCTGGAAGGTACAGACAACGCTTCCATTATGAGGCAGTGCCGCAATCAGCATTTTGTTATCACAATGTTTGGTATTTTCCTGACCTTGAAACATGCTCTGTTGGGTATTTTGTTCCCAGCGGTCCGCAGGTGTTCAGGAAAAGGCCCACACGGGGACGATTCCTCCTGCCAAGATTGTGAGGCTTTGACCTGAGAATCCACAGAGAGCAGACCTCAACCGAGCACCTCAGTCCAGGATCTCTTCTGGATCATCATCACACTTTTGTCATTTGTTCCCGGTAACATCCCCAACATTTAGTGGAAATGTCATCAAAATACGGCTGTAACTTATTGATTTATGTTGCTAACAGGCAAACGAACAAACAGTTTAATTGTTTTCTCTCACTGAGGTGAACTGGAAGGAAGCTTTCTGACTTTAGGTTCACTGTAGAAATGACTCCGATAAGAAGGAGGACAGCATTCAAACCTCCGACACTCAGCTCCCTCTTCACCTCCGCCGTGGTAAAGGGCTCCCATCAACCTTTATGTGGGAAATCGGATCTTTCAGCACCTTCACGCTCACAGTTTTCAACTTTCTTCCAGCCGGAGAGGAAACTACTCACTGCTGAGGAATAAACACATTTATAGTTGTGGCTTCTGTCAATAGAAGCGTCCAATCAAGCCCAGAGCCATGTGACCGGGGCAGATATATCTCACACATTTCGACCTGTAGATTACCAATCTGTCGGGAGTCAGCTCAACTTCATCATCCTCTTCCACTAGTCTCAGCAGAGTCATCAGCCGCCGCCACCAACGGTACCCGCAGCCTTTGATTTTCCTTCCAGAGAACATTCCCCCAATCACAATCGGCCTGAAGACTCCAAGCAACCTTAGTGGAACTTTGCGTTTAGGGTGTTTTACATGCTAAACTTATCCGGTAATAATAATAGCGAGACATAATATTGTCGCAAGTGTTGGAAAGCAAAGCGGGAGTGTTGGAGAGTTCTGCTTCTATAAAGTTCTCTTTATATTGCATTGTCTGACAAAATGGTCTCCAGACTTCCTTCCTGCTTGTTAATCTCTTGGAGGAACAACTTATTTTTAAGGTCTAATTATAATTGCATCAGATTCCACCCAACTACGCAGGACTGTGTTTTAATTATTTTTGTCTCGGATGCCGTCGTTCCACTGTGGTGTGGGAGAATTTTTCTCCAAACCTATAAAACCTACATTGAAACTGGCCTCGCCCTGTCTGTAATCATAACGGAGAACATTTCACAAGTATGACTTTCGGGGGGAGAGTTTAAGTGTCCCCTCATGGTCAGAACCTGTTCCGATGGCATTTCCACATAACTGATTTTTCCAGCTTTCGTGCCAGCTGGAATGTGTGGTCAGTTTTGGCTTTTTGCTGAAAGCAAAAAAGCTCCTCCAAAGCCACAGACAAAGCCACAGCAGGTGGATGGGTAGCAGGGTGGAGGAGGAGGACGGAGGGGGTGGGGGGGTTACAGAGGTCTCAATGCCTCTCCTCATCACGCTCCTCGACTCTGAAGAAAAGGCTGATTAATCGGAGCCTAATAGGATGGAGGGGCCACGCTCACCCTTTTAGCGGCGCCGGCGGAACACCGGCCGACCGGCGGGAGAGAAAAACGTGAAAAGATCTGTGGAATTCTGGGAAATCCTCCACGTTGACACAATGATTTTAATTGTCAAGGCTGAGATGTGAATTTGATAGAAAGTGAGTCCAGATCAAAATAACGTGCTGAAAGACGCAAAACATTTGTCTGCAGGCTTGTGGCGATGAGCGAACCCTTTCTCATTCTGCAGACGTGAATTTGAAAATATCGATGAAAGCAGCTTTAGAGTTGGAGATTTGGGATGTAATTTCTCAGAGAAAGTTGGAAAAATAAAACCACTCTTAACCTCAATGAAATAGATTAGCAGCGGTCGGACGAGGGCTTTGCTAACTTGGAGTTTTCCTTTAACCGGTAATGGAAAGATTGCTGAGCAACATTTTAGTTGATCAACTATTTGCTGAGGCAGCGTCGCTGGCTGAAGGTGGCAGCGGGAGCCCGAGGGCGACCCGTTGATTGCTGCAGTTCCTGGAACGCCTGCCAGGCTTTGTAATGGACGCCTTTCGGGCCCTCTCAACCAAGCTCAGTCTGGCCCTTAGCAAAGGCCTCTGGGAGCCCGCCATTGACTCCCCATTGTCCGTATAGGTGTGTGTGTGTGGGCTGTGTGTGTGGGGGGGGGGGGGGGTCATGGAGGCCTCCTGGGGGCCGGTGACTCCTCTTTGTCTCCGGTTGGCCTGCTGTCTTTGTTATGACAGTTGGACTGCTTTTATACAGACTAAATCACCACTCAGCTGTTCATTTACTGGACTAACCCCAGACAGTCCTTGTGACACCTAACACACACACACACACACCCTACACACACACACACACACCTACACACGCACACACACACACCTCTTTTACTTCACTGCATCGCTCTCTTTCACCGGAAAACATGTTCAAACTCAACGTGTGAAAAACTCTAAAAGAGAAAAGAGGATCAAATGAAAAGGAGGATGAGGAGGAAGGGTAAGAGTGCATTGGGGGGGGGGCAAGGGGCATTTGACCTCTGAACTTTGTGTAATGACTGGGGCGCTGGAGGGGTCAAGGGATGCAACAACCGAGGCTAATCAGTAACTATTGGCTAGATATGATGCACAAATGGAAAGAAGAGAAGCACAACAAAGTTCAGTCCGATTGAAATTGGATTTATCCGACAGGAAACGATCCCGTCCTGCAGAGCAATAAATGAGAGTAAATTACAAATCATTTAGTAAATGCAGTAGTTTAGGAGCAGCAACCATGTGGGCCGATCAGGAAGAAAAATAAAACTGAAGCAAAGGAATGATGTGAAACTACAATGAAAAATCAATAAAGCAATAAATAAAAATCAGGAAGCAGAATCGACAAATCAGACGTCACCTTGTCCTTTCCTCTTCTATAAGGAAGAAAATAATGTGTGACTTGAAAGCGGCACTTTATTCTGATTGTGATGCTGTTGTTGCACCAAATGATCCTACTGGTCAATCACTTTCACTTAATTGGAAGAAAATGAGACTTTAGGATTATTCATTGTAAGAAATGACTTCTCTTGTGGTGAAAGGGCGCATGATGTCACCGACCATATCTACAGTCAATATTGAACAGTATTGATCCAATTCAAAGACAAAGGACTGGAAGAGTGTGTGTGTGTGTGTGTGTGTGTGTGGGGGGGGGGGGGTTAACCTTTTCTACTTTCTAATCATTTTCTGGAGGAACCTTCATAGAACCCAGACAGACAAGCAAACATCTGTCTGTCTGTAGAACAGTTTGCACATACAGAAAGGTTTGTTTTTTTGCGTCAAAATAAAGTAGATAATTTTTTTTTTTTTATCATGTTTATGTTTTAGAATCTCACAATTGAATAAAAAAAAATAACAATTTATTGGAATTCACACCAAAATGTAATCGGGACTCGCGGGGGGACAAACGGAGGAGAGAAAACAGAAAAGAGGAAGTTTTACGTTGTTAAATCTTGAATCTTGTGCTTTACACAGAAAACCTCTGAAAACCTTCACCAACATTGTGAAACATTTTGTCCTCCTCTTCATCGGCGCCATCGTGTTCAGGCGACACACATTACAGACGTTTATGCACAGCATCGCCTGACTTAGCTGCAGGAAGGAGAACAAAAGTTGTTTTTTCTGTGCCTTAAAGCTGATGAAGATGCTGCAGAAAGGAAGATCTGTCAATGGTCCCGATGGAGAGACGAGGGAAACTTCAGGAAGCCTCAGAATGAACCTTCATCCTCCTCATCCTCTTCTTCAAACATCTTCCATCCCTTCGTGTCTCAGACGGCATGAAATATGAGCTGCATCTCCAGAGGAAGAGACAATTCCTGAAACATCGTATCTCTTCCAGGTGTCACACACACACACTGTCTGTTCGTGTGTGTGTGCAAATGTGTGTGTTATTTGTGCACGACTGTGTGTGTCGCCGGTAAGTAAATGTTAGATGGCTGAGCAGCATTAGTGTTACCGGGGTGATGGCACAGGAGCAATATAAAACCTGTGCTCTCCCGAATGCCTTTGTGCGTGTGTGCCAGCTCCCGTTGCCATGGGGATCGGGGGGTCGTTGGGGGTAACACGTCCTGACTAAGACCTTTTCTCTCATGACCCCTTTTGAGTGTGTTTCGGTCCGGTGAGAAAACACACCGTCCATACCTTTTCGCACACATGCACAGTGTGTGTGTGTGTGTGTGTGCATGTGTGTGTGTGCGTGCTTCCATGTTTGTGAGCAGCAGAGGATGCTTCAGGATGCAAAAGATCCAGAAGTGTGACTCAATGTTTGCTCACAAAGGATAGAAAAATACAAAAGTGCAATGCAAACGCAAAATAAATCATTTCTAGTTTCTAGTTTCTACAGGATTCTTCTTTATGATATTCGTTTCATTTGGTTCTGGCCTGGCAGCTTTCATGTGCGTCTCTGATGCGAATCGGCTCATGAACTTCCTTTTGCTTGATGGTAAACATTTCTCTGAGCCGTCGGTTACAGACCATTTTCTATTTATTCTCGTCAGCTTGACCGATGGACCTCCAGCGCTCGATTAAAGCTTCTTCTGTCCGATAAAAAAAAAAAAAAAAAGTCCCACGCTTCCCTGCATTTTCAGGAAACATTTAATTATCATCCAGCTACTGACTTAAAACACATCCCGACACGACAACGAGCGTCTCTGAGCATCATGTTCTAATGCATGTCAGATCCATGCTTCCTGGTGGTTGACCTTCACCTGCCCTTCACCTGTTCACCTGTGACTCCCGGAAAAATGATGCTGAGCCTGGTGCCGGTTCCGTCCGTCTCTTTCTGGACCAGAAGTGAGTTTTGTGGAAGGTCAGTGGGTTCCCACAGCAGCGCCGCTCTGTGGTCTGGAAGCTTCGACTCCGCGGCATCTCGGAGGAAACTGCAGTTTCCATCCAGATGAAGAGAAGCTTCAGCGTCCTTTGTCAGTTAATCCTCTTGTTTTTGGACTCATGATTGACTTTTATTTCCCATGATGGGAAACGCAGCGATCAGATCTTTGTTTTTCCCTCCACGCGACGCTGATGTGTCAAAAATATCTTGTATATATTTTTTTCTTATTTATTTAATCAAACTGTCAGAATGAATCCGACGGAATTCCTCACGGAAACAGCATGTTTATTAGAAACACACTGCACGTTTGTGCATCTTTTAATACACCTTTCCTCCCTTCTATAATTCAGACTGACATTTGGAAACTCTGGGATTCTCACTGGAGTTAAATTTAAAGTCCTGCGGATTTGAACGGCTCGTTTGTACAGATGGAAGCTGCGGCAGAAAAAGAAAAAATAAAGTCCGTGCATTTTTCTCAGGTAATGTTTTTTTTTTTCATGTAAATAAAATATTACGTTTCAGACTCTTCTTCCTCGCCAGGATCGGATGAGTCATCCGGAGCGCGCGCGCGCGCGGCTTATTATCCTCCGACAACCTTTTCATCAATCAGTCACATTATTGGGATTTGCTGGTTTCGAACACAGACATTTTGCAGCCAAGCTTTAAATAGCCTGTTGACCGCAGAATATTTGGTGGAGTGTGTGACAGGGAGAGTGAGGCGCTGCCAAGAAGTGTGTGTGCGGTTTGGGGCAGCGTGTGCGCGTGTGCGCGCGTGAGTGAAAGCGAGCGTGTTTATGTGTGTGTTGGAGAGGAGTGGGGAGGGAGGCCGCTGGTGAATGGCTGCGCTATTGCATCCTCCCTGGAGACCTCTAAAACACACACATTGTCCCGTGTACTCTCTCTGTCTCTCTCTCTCGCTCACACACACACGCACGTATTACCTTAGCAGCGCACTGAACCCGCCCCCCCCCCCCCCCCCCATTTCTCTGACATACCTCCATGTCCTCGCACCGCCCCTCCACTAAAGTGTGCACACAGTCTCTTCTCTGCCAGACTCACCGAGAGACGGCGGTGTGTGCGGAGGGCCCGTGCGTATTTACGCTCAGAGTGCGCGCATGTGTCGGGTGGAGCTGGAGAGCCTGTGGCGCGCCGAGAGGAGAGCCCCGCGCTTGTGGGGACCTGACGCAGCGCTTGATAAGCCTCCAGAGAGGAGGAGGAACAGCGCCCCCCCCCCCTCATTCTCCTTGCGCACTCTCCCGGCTGGCTTTGTGCCAACGCACAGCTGAGAAGGAAAGCAAACAAGTTGAATAAGAGGGGTCCGATTGAGCCGGAGTGGCTCGTATTAGAATTCCCGTTCCTCCCCAACTCCTCCTCCTCCTCCTCCTCTTCCTCTTCCTCCTCCTCATCCCTTCACAGTGCGGAGTAGCAAAGGGAAGGACGGGAGAACCGGCGCGACGGACTGTGAAGCTGCGCGCCTCCCCGGTGGTTGATCCACTGGATGCCGGACGATGGATTAAAAGCCTTCTCCGGACCCGACCGGACGTTGCTTGTCCACTTCGGGATTATTTCCATCTCTCTCCAACCTTGCCTCCCTTGCCTCCATCTTTCCCTCGAGATGACGGAGGATTATGTTTTGCGGTGCGTCCTGATGCTCTGCTGCGCGCTCCTCTCGGCCAACGCCAGTAACTGGCTGTAAGTTGTTCGTCCTGATGTTCCACAGTGGATCCCATCACTTTGTCACACTTTCCCTGATTTCCACCTGACCTCCTCCTCTTCCTCCACATCCTGGAGTCTACTCTTCCTCCTGTCGCGTTTCCCATCATCAGCTCTGTGGTCGTTAATTGTTAACCATCACTCTCTCTCCCACACACACATGCATGCGGACTTAATAACTTACTCCCCCCCCCCCCCAAGATCCTCACCAAAATGTTACCTGCATGTGAATAGCGCGTGTTCTTTATAGCAAGATGCAGGCGAAATTTCATTGCCTCTAAAGTGACCCCTAAATTTTAGATAAATTATTACTATTATTATTATTATTATTAATTATTATTATTATTATTAATCATTATTATTATTATTATTATTATTATATATATATAAGAGCAGGATGGAAAAGCGACAATAAAATATGCCGGGCATGAAGGAATGAAGTTTAGTTTGTGTCTGATGTGAAAGTTTTAGTTTTGTTTTTAACCAGTTCCTCTAAATAACAAGTGATTCGTGTTTGAAAATGATCTCGCAAACTTTTTTATTTATTTATTTATTTAATTTATTTTTTACTTAAGGTGCGCATGTTCTTATAAAAGGCAAGAAAACGAATGTAAAACTGAGCAATTTGGACACCCGCAGTGGAATGTTTGACCCGCATGCACCTGAATATCTTTCCAACACATGACATTAAATTGTGTCGGTGTCGCGGTGAGTCCCGCCGAGGCTCCCACGCGGTGTCATCTCTCCCCGCGGCGCGTGTGCGTGCCTGCTCCCCCGGCAGCCCGTGGGAGGCGGTTATGTGGCTTTTCTACATTCCTACGCAGGCTCCGCTCCATTTTCTGCTGCCATTCATCCCCGCTCCACTTTAGCAAATTTACAAGCTTGACAATGACATGAAGGAAGACCTTTTTCTGGAGGCTCCGGATCCAGTCGGCGGACCTTTAATCTCCTGTGCAAATGAACTCGTGCGTTTCGCGTGTACGTCTTTGCGTCTTTACGCGCGGGGATCGTGATGCCTGTGCGCTCTGACGGGGGGTCTTCGCCTTGAACTCTGTCGCCGCAGCTTCGTAATCGTGCGGTTTGGGGCTGAAGGTGTGGTGACAGCAGCGCAGAACCATGGGCATGTACAGGCAGGCAGCCTGCTCCACGGGATTACACTGCGCAGGATTAAAGTCAGTGCTGGGCTGCGTGTCAGTTTCACAGGGACTCTCAGGCTAAGAGGATGGGAACCAGGTCCGACTGTTCAGATACAGCGTGTTTCTTTGTGAGAAGAAGAGAAGATGCTGATTCCGGATCACTTCCGCTCCAACATTGTGAGACAGAGGTCCTTTTAAAAATTTGAGCTTTTCATAAAGCGTCTTGATTGATCGGTCCAAGCATGTCCAAGCCAGGCTGGTTTAATAACTTATAATGATCATAAACAAACGACACCAAATACTTGGAGTGGGTGTCCATTAACGAGGAATTTACGTGGGATTCACGTCATTCGGAATGTGGCGGATTAGAGCGCGGTGACATTACGATGACATCACCGTGGACAGACCTGAGGTGCTGTGACACAACAACTGATGATGTCATCGTGATACAAAATGGAATGCACCCCCAGACTGGCCGCCTGTGATGTAGGCTCATTACCAAATGTCACACGTGTGCGGTGTCACAGTTTGGTAAATCCTATCCAATATTTTCATCTTTTAAAAAAAACAGTGGCAAAGAAATGTGATTTTCAGTCAAATCGTTGTCGTCTGAACTGAAGAAGCACCTCTTGTGTTGTGGAAAACAGTGAAACATCTTCAGGCTGTTTTCTTACAGCATTGTTTCACCACCAGCGGAGATGATCCATGTCTTCTTTTTCTCCTGTGGTGGTCTGAATACCTGGATGCCAAACGTGTTCCCTGTCAAACTGGGTTTGGAAGTATATTCTGACTGATTATTGTTCTTTAAAATGCTCTCGGCTGTTGTTACGTCAAATGAAACCACATCTTGAAGGGAACTGTTTTTCCAGCGCACCTGCAGCTCAGCCTTGGCCTGTTACCTTTAGCCTGCGAGCCAGGATGTGATCACTTTACCAAATCTCTGCGGTTGCTGAGTCATGTTTAGTATTTGAATGGTCGCTACTGTTCATTAGTTTGCACGTCACGAGAGTCCTCCTCCTCTTCCTCCTCTTCTTCTTCCTCTTGCTTTGCTCTGACTGGTCCGGTTGCACCTGCACACATTTGTGTGTGTGTGTGTGTGTGTGTGTTTGTGTTTTATTCGGTTTGGATTGGCGTTCCGGAGTTACCACAGGAAGGCCGGCATCTTGTGTTGAGACAGACAGATGTTTGAACTCAGTGTGAAACAGGAAGAAGGAAAGCGGGATATTTAATGTGGCTCAAAATCAGAGAATATGGAAAAATAACAACCAGGGAGAAATAGTCCAAAAACTAACAGAGCTGTAAGTCAACATTACTGGATGGTAATTATTAATACATTATATAATCAATAGCACACAAATGCATGCAGCTTTGTGAGGCTGTGCTGAGGTATATCAGGGCTACCAGCGCCAGAGCGCTGACATGCTAACATGCTGAGAAGATATAGTGTAATGTTTATCATTATCACCATCTTACTTTAGCATGTTTTGTGAACATGCTAATATTTGTCGATTATCGTGAAACACGTAACACAGTTGAGTTTCGGCACGCCAACCGTTTCGCAGAGTTCAAATTAATTAAATGTTTGTGAATAAATACTGTGACTACTGCCAGAAAAAGACTCTAATCATTAATTGTACAACTTAAGACTGAGCTGTCGTCGTTGTCTTTTGTGTGTGTGTGTGTGTGTGTCCTGGTGAGGTTCTTCAGAGAGGGCAGCTGACGGGTAACCAGAGAATGCAGAGACCTTGGCATTGCAGTACACGCTGGCGCCTCACGTCTTTCACACACGCACGCAGACGTGCACACACACACACACACACACACACTGAATGTGGTGACGCTGTGGCATGTTATTTCGATCCCTTTTGTCAGCATGGTGTGTACAATTATCGTGACACACTCGGAGCCTCGGGGGGAATCGCTCTGGATGACCAGATTATCGCCGGGACACTCGGGCCGACTCGGAAGCACCTGGGTCGTTGAGAGACGGGAGACGGACCTGGCAGCTCCTCAAAGAGGTGTTCGGAGGCTTTCGGGAGACATAACACCGCTCCATGGTGACCACATCGGTCGGCTCGTGCTCCCGGGCAACAATGGCTGTGAACAGCTGATGGCAGTTCTAAATGCGTATGCAGCTTCTGTTTGATGCATTGAATAGTGAGTATATTAACAATGAGGGTGCCATTATTTTCCCTAAGAACTGAGATGGTTGTCCTGGAAGAGTTGCATCATGAGCCTGTATATTCCCTATAACATGACAGAAGGGATCATTTGACGACCTGCTGATTTAGGTGGAGGTTGACATGACCTTTAACCCTCGTCGCAAAACCTCAAGAAGCCCAAAAAAGATGACACTTTTCTGCTGTTCAAGCTGGTAAATACGGTTCTGAAAGTGAGATCAGGACCATCGAAGGATCGATTGAGCAAGACTGCAAGAAGAAACAATAATTCCCCTTTCTGGTGTAGCCTCAAAACGTCTTATTGTCACCTCAAATTTGTGCCTGAATAATTGGTTTGTAGAGAAATGTCTACATATTTCATCCTTATTTTAAAAGGAAAAGCTTTAGGAGCAGAACATTTAGGGTCTCTGATCAGTATAGCGATGACAAGCTACCAGATACTAAGAGCTATTCCGGAATGTGTGACTCAGTCTAGCCAGAGAGCTCTCTTTAAATCAACTCAAGACTTGTTGATATACCTGTGTTTACAGGTAAATAGTGCTGTAAGCAGCAGGGTAATCGGTGCATGTCTAAACCTGCTTGTTGTACATGAATGAGTTACACTTTACAAGAATGCATATCTTATTGTCTAGCCAGCGCAGAGCTCCTGAACGGGTTTCAAATTACATGACGAGCAAGTCGAAAACAGCCTGTCTGTCCTTTTAGCGTTCATCTGCTGCTCCATCCACCGCTAGCCCCGACTCAACAAGCAGCTTCTGCATCGATTCCCGTCCTGCCGAGACATTTGTGGTTCCCAGAGCAGGAATCATAGTCGCTCACTATTTCCTCCCAAGAGATTCAGAGGTCTGATATGGAAGAGAGTTTGTTTGTGACGTCGCCTGAAACACCTTTATAGACACATACAAGGTGTTTACAAAGCAACGCCGTACACAGACACTGACTGTCGTTATGACGACACACAAAGTCACTGACTGTCGTTATGACGACACACAAAGTCACTGACTGTCGTTATGACGACACACAAAGTCACTGACTGTCGTTATGACGACACAGAAAGACACCGCCTGTCGTAATGATGACACAAAGACACCGACTGTTGTTATGACGACACACAAAGTCAATGACTGTCGTTATGACGACACACAAAGTCACCAACTGTCGTTATGACGACACAGAAAGACACCGCCTGTCGTAATGATGACACAAAGACACCGACTGTTGTTACGACGACACACAAAGTCAATGACTGTTGTTATGATGACACACACAGACACCGACTGTTGTTATAACGACACACAAAGTCACCAACCGTTGTTATGACGACACACAGACACCGATTGTCTTTATGACGACACAAATTCACTGACTGTCGTTATGACGACACACAAAGTCACCAACTGTTGTTATGACGACACACAAAGACACCGACTGTCGTAATGATGACACAGACACCGACTGTTGTTATGACGACACACAAAGTCAATGACTGTTGTTATGATGACACACACAGACACCGACTGTTGTTATGACGACACACAAAGACACCGACTGTTGTTATGACGACACACAAAGACACCGACTGTCGTAATGATGACACAAAGACACCGACTGTTGTTATGACGACACACAAAGTCAATGACTGTTGTTATGATGACACACACAGACACCGACTGTTGTTATGACGACACACAAAGACACCGACTGTTGTTATGACGACACACAAAGACACCGACTGTCGTAATGATGACACAAAGACACCGACTGTTGTTATGACGACACACAAAGACACCGACTGCTGTTATGATGACACACATGCCCATACAGTATTCTCTGATTGATTTCGCCCTGCAGTGCTAACACCAGGCTGGAGGTTAATTTCACGACCTTTATTGCCACTTTTCACTCTGCGAAAAGAGCGTGCGTGTGGGTGTGGGTGTGTGTGTGCGTGTATGTGTGTGTGTGTGTGTGAGGGTTGTGGTATTGGCAGAGCGTGTTATTTTTAGGGGGAAATGAGCTCTAGTGGAGCCAGCAGCATATAAATACACCCAGACGCACGTGTGGGCTCTACAAACACACACACAAGCCTCTCGCTGCTCAGCTGTGTTAATTGAACTAACCAGATTGGTGGATTGGCGCCATGACTCAGCAGAAAATCCACCCACACAATAACTCAAATATCTACGTATTAGCATCGAGCGCCGCAGCTCGTTTCATTTAGGTGCTCTCCATTTTTTTTCAGCAGGCTATCCTATCTGTGAGCTTGACTTTTAATATTTTAACATTTTATTTTCATGGCGATACTGAAATATCCACTCCTTTGTATCAATCACGATATTTTTGCTGTTTGAGAGCATAAATCCATCATCCAAGTTAGATGAATATTTCTGGTGTGAAATCTTTCGTTCTCGTGTGGAGGTCGACGTGAGGTTAGGGAATTGATTTTGTGTCAAACTCTTGCTGAGCTATTTAATTTTTTTCTTTCAGAACTGAGGCGATGATTAGGTTTTCTTGGAGCCATCTTGTGGAGCTGCTGGCATTTGCTCGGACATTTGTCGTGTTCGGATCCATATTCCAAATTCAAACTTAATACGTGTAATTTAAAACCTCGGAATAATCCACCAGAAGCTGATTTGATCCCCAGGAATTCTCTGGCTCTGTGAAGATGACTTTTGGGAAACTTTAACTTATATGAACGGTTTTAAAGTCTGTATTTTGGGCACTAACCCGGCGCATCATATGTTCAGCTATTTGAACAGACGTGTGGTTCAACACTAGTTGTCATCTGAAGACACCAGAGGAGCCACAAGGAGGTTCAGAGGAGGAGTTAGTGCAGTGCTGTAAACTGAAAGAGCAGTGCCCTCTATAGGCCAGTCTATGTCCT
Source organism: Brachionichthys hirsutus (assembly GCF_040956055.1). Lineage (NCBI taxonomy): Eukaryota > Metazoa > Chordata > Actinopteri > Lophiiformes > Brachionichthyidae > Brachionichthys > Brachionichthys hirsutus. The sequence continues at coordinate 10,599,636 of NC_090904.1, read as the reverse complement.
GCACACACTCACTGTGTGAGGACAGTGGGTGGGGGGGTTAGGTCAGGATACCACACAAAACCTCATCTTAACATGTTGCAGCTTTGATTGTAACTCTGTCTCTTCTTTTAGGACATGTTCACGATGCCTCCGTAGAAAAACGCACTTTCTTTGACTGTCTTGCAGCCGTGCTCCTTACATTCTCATATGAATACACATCAAAGAGGATGCAGGAGCGGAGCTCATGGCCTTGAAAATCCCGCCGATATCTTTATTACTTTGATAGATATTGAAGGAATATGTTTAGAATTATCTCTTATTTTTGGTTCCATGCAGCCTCCCATGTGTGGGTGGGGTGGGTGGGTTCTGGGTGGGAGGTACGGGGCATTCCACCTGGACTGTGGTGCGTTCGCAGGCCGCCGTGTGTTTGTGTTGCATTACACATCACAGCCTTCACAACACCACCGGCTCCACCGGGCTTAGGCCGCTGGGATTTAACCAGGCAACCGCCAGAGGCAGGGAGACGGAGAGCAAAGAGGAATGAGGATGAGATGTGGGACGGTGTGTGTGTGTGTTGCTGTCCTTCGAGGGTTCTACTCCTCTTTCTCCTCGTGGAGGTGTTTTGTTAACCTCGTCTCTGGGAAGCGAAGGGAACACACAACAGAAGGAAGAGATAAAACGAGACCATCTTTTCCCACGTGTGAACGCGCTCACAATCAAAAACACACAACCGCATAAAGTCACCTGTGTGACAGCTTATCCGATGTTTATCCGCCGTCTCCAGGGTGAATGTCAGGCCAGCGACGGGAAGGCCTCCGTCACCTTGTGGCTTTCTCCGATGGTTCTTATTCCGGCTGGGAGGCCGGAGGCCTCGGCCCAAACGTAGCGCCCTGCCCAAGGCTACGCTACAGAACAACGAGGGATCAAACGCTGCACATGGCTTTGATGAAAGCCTCACGAGTCCAGTGGAGCAAATCAGAGTCGGGAGCTGAACTCGTTCCACGATGGGAAGGGGATCAGGAGTAGATCTGAGAGGAGAAACAACCTCAACTTTATGTAAGTGACTTCCCCAGCTAGCCTGTCACCGTGTCTGCCTTCTGATTGGTGCTGAGCAGCCGGCATCCGTTGAGTCGTTGGAGCATTTTCTGAGCCGGAAAACTCACTAAGAGAGCAAAACCAATCTTGTCGGTTCAGCACCAGGTCCTCAGGAACGACAATCGTGGATCTGAGGAGTCGCCCTAACACGAGAGTGACATCACCGCAGAGGACGGATGTGGCTGAGATGTGGTGGAGTGGCGGAGAGCCGGGTTATCGCGGCGATGAGTGCTGAATACTGGCACTGTCTCGAGGGGAAGAGAAGAAGAAGAGCATCAAAGAGACGGGGAGAGAAGGAGCGAGAGATTATCTGATCTGTTGAGAGGAGGACAGGAGAGGAGGAGCTGTCTGACCTCTGGAATCATGAGCGACTAATTATATCAACACGCGCAAATGGTTCTGAACTCCGGAGCGGTCAGCATCTTAATCGAATAATCAAGACGATAATCGCGTTCGTTTTGTCAACCGCTCAGAAGGGGTTCGGCCGTGTGTGACGGTTCTGTGGGTGATCCGACAGCAGAGCTCTCTCCGCCCTGGGCCGGTGCCACAGCTCGTTTCAGACGGGTTAGCAGGGCTTTGCAGAGGTATGTGTGGTCTTGGGAACTCATAACCCAAGACTCATAAAATAAAACCTTAAGAAACCTTAAGGAAAAACATGCCCACTTGTCCCAAATGGTAGCCTAGGAGCTAATTCTGTTGGAATTTGTCTTTTATTATTAAGGGTCATCTTATTATTTGCCTTTTTTATACTTTTCTTTTCGCTCAATAGTGATGCCACATTTCACATCGGATGCTTTTCTCTCGGGGGGAGGAAAAAAACAAGCATTCCAGGTGAGTCAAGTTGAGGTCACACATTGCGGCTTTGCATTAGCCTAGCTTAGCAAGCACAAAGACTGGAAGTGGGAGGAAATAACTAGCCAGGCTCCATCCAAAGTTTTTGAACACTTCTAAATCTCACAAATGAAAACAGTGACTAAAGTTTGGCTGAATCACGGAAGTTTAAAAAGGACAGTTTGTGCTTTTTACGGTGAGTCACACGTTGGAAGCATTTAAAGACAGCTGCAATATTTTAGCCATCTGGCCAGGGTTCCTGAATACGTTTGGTATTTAACTCCACTTTGTTCTTCTGTGTTGTGCGACTCAAACAAACATGATGCATCGTGTTAATTGGCGAGTTTTAGTGTTGCCAAAGGCCATGATGACAGATTCCGGTATTTAAGATGCACAGAACGAAACACCTTCTCACTGCAATCGATTTATCTGCAAAACCTTCCACAGTTTGATAAAAGCAGGACTTTCAGACTCAACATGCGTTTAAATGAACACGCTCTTTAGCGGTGGAGACGGTACAGGACCGCCCTCCCTGTGGGAATCCTATTTCTGTCAGGTGCGGCTGGAACTGGAGATACGAGCCTGGAGTGGCAGGAGGTGGATGTGTGAGGGTCAGGGCATCCAGACGGATGCCATTTTCTCACACATCTAAGACTGTGTGTGTGTGTGTGTGTGTGTGTGTGCGCTATATCTCCATGACCTGTCTGGCCTGGAGGTGCTGTGTGCGATAAGGCACTTTTCCTCCTCTCGATGTCCTCACAACCAGACATTTATCCCAAACATTCCCACAATGTCATGGAAACAAACCACCATCCGAACTCTGCCTCGTCTGAAGGATGTCGTCGGATCCTGTTTGCAGGGATTACACGAAAAAAAGCTCAAATGGATTTTGTGTAAAACTTAAGGCGGTGTTGGGTATGAGGCAGGGAAGAATCCGTTAAATACTGGAGGAAAATACTTTTATACTTTTTTGAATATTTCATGATGGGTATTTTGTTCGCGCCTTTCACCATACCGTTGCCGTTGTTAGCTAGCATTTTAATGTTTTTTAATGAGGGGCAGAATTATGGTGCAAAAGTAGCGCTGACAGCTCAAATCCACTTGAGACTTTTCTTTGCAGAGTTTAAATGTTCTCTGGGTGGGTTCCCTCGGGGTTCTCTGGCTTCTTACCAGAGGTATAGTGGAATTGGTGACACTAATGGATCATCAAGTGTTTATTTGTCTTTCTATGTGGCCCTACACATCCAATCCAGAGTCAGAACAGGGGCAGTTCTTAACTTACTTAGGAAATTGAAGGCAGCTATTTTGACCTGGTGGACCATCGAGGCTTGATTGAGACATGTGGACAACTGTTCACTTTCCCCAAAGCGTGCATCCATGAACTGCCAATTAGAAAGCACCGTGTCCCAGTCCCGGGAGCCTTCCAGAGTACTTACTGGTTGTGTGTTTTTTTTTGTGTGTTTCAGGTACCTGGCCAAGCTGTCGTCGGTGGGAAGCATCAGAGATGAGGAGACGTGTGAAAGACTACGAGGCCTCATCCAGAGACAGGTACGAACCTATGACCTACTGGTAATAATGAGTCTATCTGCACGGCAGAGGCTCCAGTGTTTCACCATAGAGGAAATAAAATGCCAGTGTGTTAGCTCATGCTAATGACTTTTGTGATCCATCGAATTTTCCTCTCCAGGTTCAGATCTGTAAACGCAGTGTGGAGGTGATGGATGCGGTGCGCCGTGGAGCCCAGCTAGCAATAGATGAGTGTCAGTTCCAGTTTCGCAACCGTCGATGGAACTGCTCCACTCTGGAGAGCATGCCAGTGTTTGGCAAAGTCGTAACCCAAGGTAAAATAATCCAGCCTCTGTCAACAACTCCCTGCGAACGTCTGGACACAGCAGACAAGAAGCTGAGTCTGCGTTCCTACCTGCATGGATTTACAAAACCTGGGACCTAAATATATTTGATATCGCCTCAAACATTTTTCCAAAGCAGATGTGCTTTGGATTATTTCATGCTATTTCAAAAACATAACGATTTTTAATTTTAGTTGTTTCCATTTGTTTTGGCTGGACGTGAAGCCCTGGCCTCCCTCCCTTGGGTTTTAAAACTCTCGTTATCTTTATACAATGAGCTTTCTTTTTCATTATATAATGAATCAATATGTCTGTGCATGTGTGTGTGTCTGTGTTTGTGCTTGTGTAGGCACCCGTGAGGCCGCCTTCGTGTACGCCATCTCAGCAGCCAGTGTGGCGTTTGCGGTAACGAGGGCCTGCAGCAGCGGAGAGCTGGAAAAATGTGGCTGCGACCACAATGTGCATGGAGTCAGCCCAGAGGGTACACGCGCACACACACACACACACACACACACACACATAACGAAAACAGAAGGACCAACTGATCCAGCACAGCGAAGAAAGAGTGTGAGCTTTTAAATGTATTTTATTTTGAAGTGACCGGGCCTACGGCGGTAGGAAGTAACTAAGTACAAATAGTTTTCAGGTATCTGTGTTTTACCTCAAATATCGCACATTTAATACCTGACTCATTAGTGGAGTGGATTATGGATAACACACGGGAAAAAAGGACAAAACATCTCTCGGTGTGACGTTGGCTCAGACGACAGACGAAACAAGACGACAGACATAAGAAACGCATCGAGACGAAACAGACAAGGACGTTTGGCCGTGAAGAAAAGATTGATGCCGGCGGTTTTCCTCTTACGTAACGACCGTTCACACCCGAGACATCCTTCGTCCAAGTCAAGTTCCTAATCCTTGATGTTGAGATGAATTTTGTGGCTAGCGTCGGTTCAGATGATGCATTTCTCATCACGTAGGCTTCCAGTGGTCGGGCTGCAGCGATAACATCGCCTACGGAGTGGCCTTTTCTCAATCCTTTGTGGATGTGAGGGAAAGAAGTAAAGGCCAGTCCTCCAGCCGGGCTCTCATGAACCTGCACAACAACGAGGCTGGCAGGAAGGTAACTCCGCCCCCCACTAACCGTCACCCTGCTGGCATGAAGTTCTGTCCGTTAACCATCCGCCCCATTTGCGTCTCTGCAGGCCATCCTGTCCCACATGCGCGTGGAGTGCAAATGTCACGGCGTTTCCGGCTCCTGCGAGGTGAAGACGTGTTGGAGAGCCATGCCGCCCTTCCGCAAGGTGGGCAACGTCATCAAGGAGAAGTTTGACGGCGCCACCGAGGTGGAGCAGCGCAAGGTGGGCACCACCAAAGTGTTGATGCCTCGAAACTCCCAGTTCAAACCGCACACGGACGAAGATCTGGTCTACCTGGACCCCAGTCCGGATTTCTGCGACTACGACCCTCGCACGCCGGGCATGCTGGGCACAGTGGGCCGCCAGTGCAACAGAACCTCAAAGGCCATTGACGGCTGCGAGCTGATGTGCTGTGGGCGTGGCTTCCAGACACAGGAGGTGGAGGTGGTGGACAGGTGCAGCTGTAAGTTCCACTGGTGCTGCTATGTGAAATGCAAACAGTGCCGTAAATTGGTAGAGATAAACACCTGCCGGTGATGGGCTGCTGATGAACAAAACAAACGGCCCACACTTCTACTCCGAGGGAGCGAGGAGGACTTGCGATGCTCCATATTCCCGCGCTAGTGGCTGAGCGGTCCAACGTCATCATTTTCATTTTAATGCATCACAATCATCACGGGATGAAGAAGAGCAGCGAAAGAGGTGGTTTCTGTTTCCTGTCTCCCTCCAACACCCACACATTTGCTTTGTACTGATGCTTCTTATTTTTGTAAGGTTTAACTTATTTGTTGGGGCAGGGATGGGCCCGGAAGGAGGAGACAGATGAGTGGGGCAAATACGGGAGCGAGACAAAACTGAACCCGGGCGGTTGGGGTTTATAAGCGGTTACGCGGGGTAAAGAAGAGGGCCGTTTGTCTTCTGTCCTTGCTGCTGCTGCTGCTGCTGCTTCCTCCCGGACTCAAAAAGGAGACGGCGAGTCCGGTGGACTTGAACAACAAAGAGGAACGCATCACAGACGGACTTCCTGTGATTCGCCGTCCTGAGCGAACACGGCTGCGCCGCGCTGAGATACGGTCGCCGTGGATTCGTTCATACGGGCCCCTGTGACGCCCTGATTCTGCTCCACTGCTACACACTCTCTCTCTCTCTTCCTGTCGGAGGGAGGATGATGATGATGATGATGATGATGATGATGATGATGGACAGGTGAAAGCCACTGTCACTGTTTTTTTTTTGTAGACAGGAGTTGGGCATCAGATGCATAAAACAAACACGCACTCCAGAAAACATCTGCATATCCACAGCTGCTACCTGAAACCAGACGGTCACAGATTCTCCTGCAAACACACACACACACACACACACACACACACACAGACTGTCCATAAGGGGGTCCGCAGGGGGGCTTCCGAGCATGTTCACCATGCATGATGATTGAAGCACTTTCTCTCCAAGCGCACATAGAGCCCTGACCCCACAACAACTAACATCTGGCGTCACATTCAGCTTTCCTTTTACCTCTCTCTCTCTCTCTCTCTCTCTCTCTCTCTCACAATCACACACAGGATTCCATGCCACTGTGAGGACGCTATTGTCTCCACCCCCATAAAGCCAAGCTTCCCGTAGTAATGAGCTGTCATTATAAAGACATACTGTAGATCTGTAAAGACTTATACACTGAAGAAGACTATACTGCCTATGAATGTATGTTAATACAGAATATATGCTGTGTCTCAATGGACTGTTGTCACTTCTTTCACAAGGAACGGCATCTTCTGTGTGTGAAACTTCTTTAGACGTCACCGTGGCAACAGCTGTTCTTCCCAGGGCATGCGTACAGTTAAACATTATTCCAACAAACCATTTTCTTCCACTCTGTGGGTCATGGGAGTTGCTGGAGCCTATCCCAGCTTGCTATGGGCGAGAGGCGGGCTACACCCCAGACACGTCGCCAGCGCATCGCGGGACCACACAGAGACGAATAATCGCTCACGCACACGCTCACGCACACGCTCATGCACTACGGACAATTTGAAATAATTAATTCACCTAAGCTGCATGTTTATGGAGGAAACCGGAGAACGAGGAGAAGACACAAACTCCACCCAGATTCCAACCTGGAACCTTCTTGCTGTGAGGTGACAGCACTAACCACTACACCACCCAGATAAACACGATCTAAAATTGAATTATAAGTATAACATAACTAGAATCCACCATCACACACACACACACTGTCTTTTGGTAAAGGTAACTTGTGTGTGTGTGTGTGTGTGAGAGAGAGAGAGAGAGAGAGAGAGAGAATGCCATAAACAATGTTGCCCAGAAGGAAAAGAACATGAGAGGATAGAAAGATGGAAAGTGAAAAGAAGCAGATCCCATTCCACCACATAGTTCTGACACACACACACACACACACACACACACACTCACACACACACACATTTCTATGTCCATGTCCCGTGTCTTTCAGCTGCGTTAGCGTGTGGCCTGAGTGTGTGTCTCTCTGTGTGAGGTTCGTTACACCCTGAGGTTCTTCTCTGCACCCCTGAAGCCCGTAAACATCATTTATGCACCGTTCATCGCTGCATCAACCAGAGACGGATGGACGTTTCCCGCGGCGCTCAAAGCCTGGTCGTGTTGGGAAGAACCCGGGGCGACCGCCTGACTGGGTTTGGGCTGAGGAGGGAAGAGAGGCAGGAACACCGGGCTAGAACAGGGATTACAGTCAAATGCAGACCACATGGCACAGGATTTTTTCCCTCTTTCTGTCTCTATTAATATCATACCCCCCCCCCCCCCCCAGCCTTGCCCTGCAATGTGTTTGCATTACTCTGGTTCCAGTCCGCTCTTTCTCCGCGGAAAGTGTAACCCTAACCCCTCCGGGTCTGTGACGGCGGGGATCTGTCCACCATGATGGCCTGGATGAGGTGGGTGGTGGGAGCTGCACTGATTGGGAATGTCTGTTGGCTCAGATGTGCGTTCGCATGTTGAGCCTGTCAGACAGCCAGATGTGCAGTAAGCCGCTCCGCCAGTCAGTCACAGGGCTGTAATGCCTCTTGTGGTTTGCTGCAGTTGCGGCGAGACGAGAGGCTGACAGTAGGGTTTTACCACTTAGTGTATTTGTGTGTGTGTGTGTGTGTGTGTGTGTGGGGGGGGGGGGGGGGGTGTTGAATTCGTGATGCAACAAATACGTGTCTATGGACGCCGGTAGGAATATTAAGAAATTAAAGTTGCCATAGCTGCAGTTAACATTGGCACAGTATTTAAATGCATAAATGGCTCCTGCGAGGTGGTTGATGAAATCAAACGCACCCCTTGTTGCCACGCCCGTCGGTTGAGGTGGTCAGTGGCAAACTTTATGCAATTAAATGATTGGTTCACAGCTTTTATCAAGCATTGTGTGTTTATGAGTCAGTCGATGCGTATTTGTGTGAATCCATAAATGGGTGTTAATGTTTACATTTCATATTTTTTCCTGACCTCATTCTGGATCAGATCCAGAAGACATTTTTCATGACAGTTCAAATCGGACCCCTTTATGACTGGGATTGTTGGTGAGTGAATCGAATGCATACTTTACATGACTTTTTATAAATGGGAAAATCCAGATTTTGTATCCAGACAGGTATCTGGATCGTTCTCAAAATGTAATTGGAGCTAAATTAGACCAAGACGAGATTATTTTCATCAAAATCCATCCAGCAGTTTGTCCTTAATCCTGCTAACAAACAGAACCTCATTGGTGGAGGTAATTAATTAGCATTATTTTTTTTTATGCAATAAAAAGAGACCCAGATGAGGAACCAATACAAGAACAGACACACAGTTTAGATCCCACCAAAGCATTCTGCTGGAGCACACACGCCTTACGTCAATCTAAATACGGCATGTGATAACAGCGGCGGTCCAAACACGGATCCCCGACACTTAACGTAAAGCACACAAGAATGAAAAAGGTGATGACAACACCTTGACTGATGTGTTGTCTCATTATGCGTCATTCATAGCCAACAGAAGCGCCGCTGCTTATCTAACCCTGAAGGTGATGATATATCAATACGTCTCATCAATCTTCCAGCCAATTTATCTCCAGACAAGCAGTTAATGGTTAAAATATATATATATAATAAAGTAACACCTGGGATACCTTCTGCTTCGCTGTGGACGTGTGGAGGGTTAACAGAGCAGGTCGGCTGGGTATTCATGCCTCCCAGGCCTCTCGCAGCCTCCCGGATCTCTTCAGCATACTTCTCATATTAAAAGAAAACAAGTTACACAAATGAGACAGATGGTTCTTGTTTGTGATGACAGTTGCAATTCCTTCTCCTCGGCTTTCCTTCGGCGTCCACGCCGTTTTGCCTTGAAACATCCTCATTGTGAAACAGAACAGGCGCAGACACGTTGAGCGAGCTCATGTGATGGCGTATAAAAAAGCACGCCGCTTTAAGGGCAGTCCGTGTGGACTTTCACACAAATGAAGCCGGTCATTTAACGGAAGATCATATTTGAGTAGCCTTTGGAATAAAAATGCTAACACGAAACTAAACACCTTCTGACTGCAATCTATCGATCAACGACCTTAATCATCCACAGACTTAAAAATAGATCTATAATAAGATACAGAACACAACAGGGTCGAGACTTCAACCCAGAATCACCTTCTTGTGAAGCATCAGCACACAGATGAGTGGTCTGTAGTTAACAGCTAATAAATGTGTTATTACTCCTTAATAGTAATACAATGAGTAAAAATATGTTTATTAGCCATTAACTACTTAGTACTTAGTAATTAATGGTTATTACAATTCCAGTCTGATTGGTAGCATGGGTAGCAGGAGCTAGCGTAGCACAGCCAGTGTCTCCCTTGAGCCGGTCCCAAGCCCTGAAAAATGCAGAGAGTTGCGGCAGGAATGGGTTCCAGGGTAAAACTTCGGATCAGCTCGGTCGAGACCCGGGTTATCAACGACCGCCATCAGCGGCGTTAACCCACAGGATGCTGCTGGAAACTGGATTACTGTGGGTCGAAGACAGAGACCAAGCTGGTGTTGGGCTAATCTTAAACATCAAGGGGCAGAGCGCTTTGGACTTCGGCCCGCTACGCCTACGGCAACAAACCAAAAGCAGCTCCGAGTTCTGCGGCGTGACAGCGAGGCCTTCGGATTTCACTCCATCCTGCGGTTCTAACCGTACGTCTGTCATCAGGGAGATTTCAGCTGAACTGCGAGGAGCTTTCCTTTAACACCTGTGTGTGTATGCGGGTGAAAGGGGTCGGAGTGTGTGTGTGTGTGTGTGTGTGTTAAATGTGTCTATGAACCAAAAGCAACCTGCTGTGTCAAAATAATCCTCTCGGTGACCAGAGGCGGCGTCACGCGGCGGTCGTCTGGTTGTCAGACATGCACTCGACACAAAACTCTCACTCACACACACACACACACACACACACACACACACACACACACGCGAGTCTGTGTTAGAAAATGACATGCTGTATCTCTATATCAGGAGCAACACATTAAAAACACAAGTATGGCACATTCGCATACCTGGAACGATTGTGCTGTTTACGACAAACCGGAAAGCAAGTGAGCAAATCAGAGTTCAAAAATAAGGACAGTATCTGCACGGGTCCAAATAACAGTGGGTACAGTACGTACACAGGTGGTGCTCCACCAGCATCGTAGGCGTTTGTGTCATCGAGTCGGGTTGTCCGGCCTCTGCCTGCTCATCCCTTCCAGAGGAGACGCTCAGCCGGGCTGGACGGTGATTGGACGAGCCCAGAGGACAAAACATTTAGACTCATTTGTCAAACATGATGAAGACCAATGGAGGCCAGGTGGTGCATCTCTGCCTTTCAGTGTGGACATAGCGAGCTGAGGAGCTAGTGTGTGTGTGTGTGTGCAGCCATATTTGAGCAGAGAGGAATGCCCTTCGTTCAGCCTGCGTGATAATTAATGGTTGTCAGCGTCTCTTTAGTGGAAGAAGGCGATGACAGACAGCACTTCAGAAACGCAGAGAATGTGTGAACGCCTCAGCGGAGTGGATGAGGGAGCTGCGGGTGGGGGGGCGGGGGGGCATACAGTGCAATAACCCTCCCAACCGCGGAGGGGAGATGATCCACGTCACCAAACTATATCACCCTCATTTGCTGCCATTATAGGAATTCCTGGACATCTGTGTAAACTGCGTGAAAGTGATAACTGAGCTTTCAACGTCAACGTTACACACGTGTGTGTGTGTGTGTGTGTGCGTGCGTGTGTGTGCGAGAGAGAGACAGACAAAGATGGGATGAGGGAGATAAAGCTTGTTAAAACTTATCCGTTTGGTCAGAAGCACATCAAGTAGGATTTTACGTATACAGTATTGTTAATACTTTCGATACACGTTCAGACTCGGATCGTTTTGTTTGCAGCTACACAACTCACGCGTTGAGTTCAGACATTTGATTAAAGCTCTTCGGGGCAGAACCTGTTTTGATCGCACCGGCCGATAAATCTGCGGGACTCAAAACAGATTGAACAGATTTTGAACATATGTTTTTACCTCCGCTGGAAAAAGTTTTTTTTTGTCTTCCACATAACTCGAAAGGGTGGATCTTGGGCCGGGAGACGAGGAGGTTTAGCAGCAGACCTTCGGGTCACTTTTGGACTTTCATTATTACATGTGGAATTGCAAAGATTAACAAGAAAATAATTTATATATTAAAAATGTTAACAACCCACACAACGATGACTCGTGACACGCCAGCAATATCCAGGACAGGATGAAGATCTGAGTAAAATCAGGGCTTCTTTTACTTTTTGAATAGATGTGTAAAGACTCTAGGGGTGGATGTTCGGGTGGCCAGCGCCCCCTGCTGGCCGCACACGACAACGCGCTCTGCCTCAGTGACTGGGTTGAAGCTTTTGAGGCTGCTGTCCAAATATTTTCCACATGAATGAATCACACATTTTGTTCAAAAACAGGTATGTTTTACTTTCTATTCCTGCCAGACAAATATTACAAACTGCAAGGTAACAGTGTTAAAGGCAATTAAGGTATAAGTACAAATGTTTTTCTCTTTTCTTTTTTTTTTTTTAAAGAATGCATATACAAAGAACAAAACACAGACTTGAGACAAAGCATTTGGTTCTGCACCAAAAACAACAACAGGTTATAATAATTATACTGACTTGGACTGGATATCAACCCAACTCGAAGCCACCAGTTAAGGAAAATGAGAACCAACCAATCCCAAACGATAATCTTTATCAAACAGTCTCTCTGCCATTGGATGTTTCTAATTCAACTAAACCAACTGTAAGGTTTTCTTTCATTAAACTGGAAGGTGGGAGTTCAGATGAAGTCCGACCCCTAAAGGTCAAAGGAGTGAAAGTAACCTTTTTTTATATATATATATATATTTATATATCATTATAAAAACCCATACAGAAATAATGAAGAAAGAAAGCTTGGTAAGAACACCTGGAGCCTACGTCAACATTGAGCGCCGCATTGTGTCACGACTACGTGACAAACCTTTTAGAACAGAGACCGAGGCTCAGCTACCTGCTGCACCAGACGTATCGCCCGGGTAACGCACATCGCAGAAAAGGCACCAAATTCTGACCTGCCACAGACTTCTGGTGGAAACTCATATTGAATGATTCCTAAAAATCAAAGCCGATGAACGCCTTCTGACATGGATGCCTCTGCTGCGCCCACTGAGAGCACGGTAATGACATTGAAACGGGTTCCAGTAACACTGTTTAAAAGTTCCCTGCATCTAAAAAAGGCCATTTCCTGCCGGCGACTAGCGGACCCATTGCTTACTGGATGCCTTTAGCTCTTCAAGCGATTACCACGCTCCAAATGGACAGTCCTCTCTGAAGGCTCGATATCAGATGGAGATATTTACTCAGTCCCGTCGGCGAGAGAGAGAGAAACGGAGAGACAGCCGCATGGACGTTTTAGCCAACCTGCCCTGTGCTGTCAGACTTACAGCTTCCTTAGTGGTTAAGAGCGCGTCTAGTTGGAACAGGGGATAAATATCTCAGACTCGTCACATGTTTGCAGAGAAACAAAATGGGGTGATGGCAAAAAACAACAAAAAAAAAAAAGCACTACTTTAAAGATCTTCTGGTAGTGCTGTGAAAGAACGAAGGGACTGGAAGTGAGCGTGCTCGCCGACAGAGGGGCCGGGGGGGGGGGCTCATGTCCCAGCTAAATGGCTGGGCATCTCAAAGTTGTTGAGATCTAAGCACTGAGTGATGAAAGTCAATCAGAAGCTCCAGAGGAATTCTACTTGGATGCGAGTCTGTTATCCGGGGCTCCGTGCGAGGCCGCGCCGTCCCGCCGGGGGCCCACGGCGGCTTGTCGGCCGGGTCAGGTTGATCTTCCGTCCCACGCTCAGATTTTGGGGGGGGGGGGAATCTTCATACTGTATTATTGCAAACAATTATCTGAGACTTGTTCGGCCGTTTTCTTCGTAGTGCTCCTTGTGGAGAACAATGGCGTCAACCAGCTTTAGCAGAGCAAGGGAAAGTGGGTGGAGGAGTGTGTGAGTGCGTGTCTGCACGTGTGTGCTCGTGGCTTATGTATGTGTTATGTATGTGTGCTCTGACAATGGCAGCCTCTCATAGCAGCACACATTTGCGTTTCTTCTTGGGCTCTGGGGGCTCCAATGCGGCCAATATCGCCTCATCAAACACATTCTTTAGGCCTTTCTGTGGACACAAACACAAACATACAGGCTCAATGAGGCGGGGGGGGGGGGGGGAAATGAGAAAGGTCAAATAAGATCAAATCCACGGCTGTTAGGCACCGGGGATCGAATGTCAAAAACACAAATGGCAGGTTTGTGTTGGATGCGTATCTGAAATAAAAAACAGGAGGCGGGGCAAAGCGAGAGCACAACCCCTGACAAACGTGGAATGTGAGCATTTTCACACCAACTGCCCTTCAACACGGACAGGATGCTTCAAACAGCCCCCCTGCGTGAAGCTGCTCTGGCCCGGCGCCGGACTCGACGGCAAACCAGCGAGATACTCGGGATCGTTCGACGCTAGTTGTCCAAACCCTACGGAAGTCTTTCCTGGCAAAGCACCGCTAAAAAGAAGGAAACCAGAGAGGAGCGTTCTCACTCGTCCTTTATTGATAGGCTTCATGAGATATTTCACACAGAACCTTTTTAAAAACATTTTATTCATTGGGAAAATTGGGCCAAATAAAGCTTCAGACTATAAAATGTCAGAAAAGGCTTTAGCTGGAGGTTCTCCTCTCAAACTGGCCAAATATTAATAATTTTATGTTTTAATTGTTACAATAGTTTTAAAAACTTCAGTCCAATTTATTTGAAATGTCACCCGAATGGGTCGCTTATATTTATTTATCGTTTGCATTTTAAGTCCTTTTTTTCTGCCGAAAATAAACCGAACCGAAATGACATTTGAGCGTACCGTCACACCCCTAATCTGCTGCGTTAATCCCACCTGGCTGTGGAACAATGTGGAGCCGACCGCCCTGCCGTTCGTCCTTAAGCCTGCCCACATCGACTCAGAGGAAAGGCTGAAACGATGCCTGCATCCTCCGAGAGACGGCGCTCTGCTGGCCAGAGGCCACGCTAGTGAGCACCGAGCCCGACCGGGAACGTTTCGGTCGTCTAGCAACAGATTTATGACGTTCATCGTAAATCGGGCACCCCCATCACGCCAGTGCAAGATTTACGGTGCAAATGTCTGCGCAGATCAGAAAAGTGTCAGTGAAAAGCAGAAAGCTGTTAAAATGTTGGTTGTAATGGAGCTAAAAAAAAAAAAAAAAAAAGCTGCATAGGAGTCGACTGGGTCAGGGTTCAGGTTAGCAGTGAGTGAAACAACACACTGAAGGAGGGATCAGTCCAAGAGCAGCGATGAGAAGTACAGGGAACAACGGCACCAGGTGGAGGAGGAGACGGGAGCAGCGGATTAAAAGACGCAGCATTTTCTCTTTCTCTGTGTCTCGGGGGGCTCAAGGGCCGCTAGGATAGCGTCATCAAACACATTCTTCAGCCCTCGCTACAACGACAAGGAGGAAGAGGACAACAACACGATTAGCACAACCGGCACAGCCAGCGATGGACGGAAGAGGAAGAGGAAGAGGAAGAGGAGGAGGAAGGGAAGAAAGCATCAGTGGAGTGTGACGGGTACGACACGGAACGGCATGCTGAGATCCGACAGGAAAGAGGAAATGACATCAGTAGCGGTGCAAAACGTTGCGCAAGGGAAGTGGGGGGAGGAAGGAAGAAGCAGAAGGGGGGGGGGGGCTACACCTCAGCGTCATCAACACTATTGTTCTCTGCCCGAGACAAAGCTCCATCTGTCACGCTTCCTCTCAAGCTCCTCAACAGCGATGTGCCGAAGTCATCGTCACCGGTTCTCAGGCCTTCATACATCAAAAGACTTCAAAGGCTTTATGAAGACGCGTAGCGAGCCGTTCAATACCAGCTCTAACGTTGAATAAATATAAACTTTATTACAGCCTCTAGACCCAATAGTAAAAACATACAACACAAAAGAAATAAAGAAAGGATACGCCTACTTTCAGCTCTAAACACTTCAAAAAGTAGAATGCCATTAATATTTAAAGAATTATATTATTTCCACATTTCAAATTAAGAGATGTGAATCGTGCGTGCTTTGTGCGTGTTTGGATTCCGCATTTACCTGCGTCAGGGCTGAGCACTCGACGTATTTCACGGCTTTCAGGTCTCTCGCCAGCTTCTCAGCCGTCTCCGGGCTGATGGGCTTTTGCTTGTTCTTAGCCAGCTTCTCGATGGTAGACGGGTCGTCCCGCAAGTCAATCTGAGTCCCGACGAGCAGGAAGGGGGTCTTTGGACAGTGGTGGGTGATCTCTGGAACCCACTAGAGCAATAAACAAAGGCCAATGCAGTCAAGACACAGCGTCACCAGAACACCTACCGAAGCCTGAGGACAAGACCTGCAAGGTTACATTTCATTTGGAGACGAGGCACCGATTGGCCACAGACCGGCTCCGACAAAGCACTCCCACGGCCACCGATCTAATAACAAGAAGCTAAGACTGCGTTTCTCATAAAAGCATTTTATGATGAATCAAATGCACTTTCCCAACGTCAAACTGAGATTACTTTAAATTGTGTGTGTGTTTTTTTGTTTTTTTTTACCAGGGCAGATTTAATCATTCTGAGTATTTAGAGATATTACAAAAGGCTTTTGGACAGGAAAGGAAAATAATAATAATAATAAGAAGAAGAAGGGTCAGACTTGCCTTTTCTTTGACATTTTCGAAGGAGGAGGGGGACACGACAGAGAAACAGACGAGGAAGACGTCTGTCTGGGGGTAACTCAGAGGTCGTAACCTGTCGTAGTCTTCCTGACCTGGACGAGCCACGCAAAAACATTACAATCAATTCATTCACGCACGTTGGCTTGTGGACCAGATGTAAAGCAAGGCGGTGTGTTTTCCGCACTTTCCAGTTGACGCCGTAGAAACTAAATGCAAGCAGTGATGACGCCTGGATTATGGATGTGTGAACTACACAAGCTGGACACCCGGGAGTAACGGCAGCAAACGAGTGCAGGCCGGACTGACAAAGACGTACCTGCTGTATCAAACAAGCCCAGAGTGTAGGGCTCGCCGCCGATCATCACCGTCACAGCATAGTTATCAAAAACCTAAAAACACACAGACCGAACGGGGGGTTAGCCGCTCGTTCACTCCACAATCGCATCATCCAACGCGGAGCCGATTATTTGGTTCGCATGGCAAAAGTGCTCCGACTGAAACCAAATGACGATGGAGGACTATGCAAACTCCTATAGAGGTGTGAGATATTAGTTTAGGGCAAACAACGTCATTACTATCAAACAGAAGCTAGAGCCAACGGTCAGAACCGGAGGTCCAGTCTGCTGCGGAGGCTTCCACACACGTACCGTCGGGACGTATTCAGAGGGAAACTTGTTGGTGGTGTAGGAGATGAGCAGGCAGGTTTTACCCACGGCACCGTCGCCAACGACAACGCACTTGATGGTCTGCATGGCTGTGAGTTACAGTCTTTCCTACTCATTCAAGATCTGGAACAGAAAAACAGACGTTATTGGTGGTGCCATTCAAGCTTGAGTTGATGATGATGAATATATTTATTAGATTGACTGTACTCGTACTCTAACATTCTAACAGTAGTATGTATTACAGTACAAGTACAGTCAAACATCCTGTCTCGGAGGAGCATTTCAAAGAAGCCCTTGCGGTCTTGTTTCCGTTGACAGTCCTTAGTACATAAATCATCGACATTTAACAATACCAATAAAATACAAATAAATTACTCCACAGATGCAGAATAACAATAAATTAAAATTATTCATAGGAAGTCACATTTATTGGCCGGTTGTCGTCGCTCCCTGTGTGACCCTCTCTCAGTAATGACATCACAGCTAGTGCGCTACAGGGGGTACGGCTAGCTCCAAGACTGAGCTGCAGTGATATATATTACCACCTCACACACTGTCCATTAAGAGAAGGCCGGGGACAAGCTCTGAAATAATTATTCTACTATACTGAGAACATTTAAGGGGGGTGGGGGGGTAGCAGGAGGGATAGAACTGGAGACAGTCAGTATGGTGAAACCAAGGAACAGAACCCAGGTGGATGCCCTGGAGGTATACACGGAGTAGACTGGACTGGCACCCCTGCCTGTTCGCTAAATAGTTTGGTCTCATCCAAGCCATTAAAGGCAATTTAATTTCATGCATGAAAAAAAAAAAAAGGACATATTTGAAATTTTAGCCTGAATCGGTAACAGTCACCGAACAAAACTTTGATTTAGATCTTGTTAATCCTGTTACGCACTAATCTGATTTGTCCAAATATCTTCCAGCACGGATTTGAGTGCGGAATTTCTCGCTCTCTAATCCACATCACTTTGAGGAGTGGTTTTATTGGAATATAACCAACGTACGGAAATTGAATTCATAAAGCTCCAACGTCCCGAGTTCATCAAACCACTACGCCGTCCAATTTAGTGCCACATCTTGGTGAGATTTCATGAAGCTTCTAAACTCGATCAGCTGACTCAGGATGAGATTATGTCATTCCTGTGACCCTCGCCTGTGACAGAAAGCAACAGAAAGACGGAGACTGTCCAGGAAAAGAGAAGAATAGATGCTCTGCTTCCACAATGCCGGAAGAAAAATCGGGACCAACAAAGGACTAACTGATACACCAGATGAGACAATAATCCCCCCACCCGACCCCACCCCAGCCATGTAGCCTCAGAATGCCCCATTTCCACCTCATCCTCCAAGTTTGAAGCAACTACATTATAAAGGAAGTTTCGTGGTGAGCACACACAAGAGTATGTGTCATCTAAAATGTTATATATTCTGTTTAACAATGAGGTTCCCAAAATGAGTGCACACACACACACACACACACACACATCACGTATTCCTGGTTGTGCCTCGGGGAAGGAAAACCAGTGCTATCATTTGGAAGAAATCTTAGCACTCTGGTGCGTGAACTCTGGTATACCACAACACAGGGGACATTGGTTTTTTATTTCATTTAATGAAACATGACTGAAGAAAATCTTGTTTTTTTTTTATTTACTGGGAAGAATTTTGAACTATCCAAGCCCACTAAGATGCAGAGCGCAGCAGAAGGTGGCTGCAGCAGTAATAATACTGCCAGACTTAATCCGTGTGTTTGTGTTTATAGGCCAGAAACCTTTCAGAGGGGAGGCCAGTCTGAAGAGCGGCTTCCCATCGCACAGAAACGCCCGAGCGGAAATGAATTGCTTGTTACTCACAGAAATATGTGTTGCTCATCACATATTTCTATCGAGTACTAATACCGGAATGAACCGTTGCTGCATCCACACGGCGTCACGCCATGCGAGATGGGATCCAGGAACATATTCTCAGATCAGTCACATTCCCTTTTGACCGCGACACAATCACAATGTCTCCATAGCTGTCCAGTACACGTAATCACAATTTTCTTTCTTCTTTCTTTTTACATTTGGGACCACGAGAAGCGCATGGAGTTGTTGCAATCCGACCGTGAGCGTAAAATAAGCACCACGACGGAAAGCATCCAAACGTTACACCGGACATTACCATCTAAAACGGTTAGCCTGGGTGCTCTAGCCTCGGCTAGCGTCTTTCGGGCCACATCCACGGCCTCATTCTGGCCCAATTTCCTGCCGGTTCTTTGGACTGACGGTAATTTAACCAACAAAAACGTGGCTTTTTCGACCCAACATGACAAAATGAAGCTTTGCCTACTCTAAGGCAACATAAACCGCTTTTTTACAAATACAGTAAATACCCAGTATCCATTATTAACAAATCTGGCGTCTGCTAACGCTACGCCTTCTTCTAATTCAGTCAAGCGAGCAAACCACCAATTCTTACCTTGTTGCACATATTTTATATTTGCTTTATATATAAACACACTCGAAATAAATGTTGAGACAATCAACACTGCCGATGTAAAAATGGATGCTACAAGAGGTTTATAACCAGCCGGCCTGCTACTACTAGACTGTACTCCTGCTGTTAGCATCCTCCCCTTTGCTAGCTAGCATTACTAGCCCACTTGAGCTAAAGTTAGCGGATTCTACAGCAGAATATTGTATTTAACAGTCCAAACTAGTGTCAAATAACCCTCTGGCACTTAAATAACAGAACAAAATCAACATATATACCTGGATTTTACATATAAAGGTATATTTTCCCGTACCGTGTCCTCTGTCTCCGCCGGGCGTAGTCAGCTTCGTGCTCGGGGCTTCCCAGTCAACAGATCAGGGACACGTAGCGGGCGTCGGGAGCCATTACGTAATTGCCTTCATCGATTTTAACTCTATCCAGACCACAGCTCTCAAACTGGCCGTAAATAAATAAGAACTACAAGACAGTTGTTTATTTATGTCTGTAACCGCAGCATCTGAAAAATGTGGCGTAAATCCAACGCAATGCTGGTTTTAGCTGCAGATAAGAAATTACTGTTATTATCCGTCTCTTTCATCTCCAATAAAAACTTGCTTTATCAAGCTTGAAAAATTAAGAATAAAAAGTCTGCATATGCACTCACCTTTAATTGGACTGAATTTACTTTGAAGATTCACATTAAAAACACAATACAGACTGTATTCTCCATATTACTGAACTTTATACAGTAATAGGCGACAACCCCACTGAAAAATACAAATAGGCACTCTACATTTAATTACCCTTCACACCAACCTGCTTTGTTTAAACTTTAAAAGTTGTATGCGGCAAGAGTTTAATAATACAGTACCTGTACCTTAAAACAAAGTCTGTCGCTAGGTGGCGCAATAACCCAATGCGCCAATTGTTCAACTCTCCTTAGTCAATGATTTGTGGTTACAAACTTTTACTCAAGTTAGATGCAGGACAGACAACAGCTGTAGGAAAAAGGATTTATTCTCAAACTGGAAATAAGTGTCAAAAAAAAAAGAAAAGTTACAATATTCATGTTATATTAACACAAACATAAAAAAAAACAAACAAGGAAAACATTTTCTTTCAGGGTATCCCCATGTTCCTAGGTGGACACGCTCTGCAGCAAGGTAATGTTGTCTCCTTTCAACATGATTCTCCCTGAGGGATAGAGGAGAAAGGGGGTAGAAACCCAAGCGGGGGTGGATCAGAACAATATGAGATGTAGACAGAATCATGGCAGCTCACATTGGACCAACTATTAAGTACCGATCTGCTAGAAACGAACAATATCAAGTGAGTGAGTAGGTTTTGTGAGAAGTCCATCCGCACAGCATCGTAACAATGACATAAACAATGCAAATGCATCGTTTTTGCTATTAAAATCACCGCAGTGCAGAGACATGGGTTCATGAGGTCAATCTGGAGCATGTTCTTACCCAGAGGCTTTCTGTTCTTAGTCTTCATGTGGACTTCCTCAGAGTCATCTAGAACCAGGTTCATGTACTCATCAAAACCCTAAGACAGGGACAGAAGAGGAAGCCAATCATTTCATCAGTCTCCAGTATACATAAATAGCTTATGGGAAATTAAAACAAATACATAAATATAACTGCACATGATCCCAGTTTTCCTCTCAAGTGTTTTATATTCACACGCAGAATTCCACTTGTATGCAAGTGTGACCATCCTCCAGAAAATTCACATAATTCAAGGCACTTCCACTATCAGGCATGGTTTAATTTAATCACTGTAAAAAAGTCATTAACATTTTATTTCAGCTCAACAGAGAAACAGCAACACACAACTTACAATGATGCAGCCCTCTATCCGCATGTTCACCTGCTCATACAACCAGACTTGGATCCGCGAGCGCTGGGAGGGACAAAATATGATTTAATCTCCTTAATTAAAAAAAAAAAAAAAACCATGAAAAACAACTTAATTCTATACTTACATTTTGTAGGTACCTGAAGATAAGATTCTGATACATGTGGTAAAGGAAAATCGATGCCATTTTTTTGCGACTAACAGTATCTGGAAACGGGGAGCAGTAAATACTTAATTATGATATAAACTATAAATGTAACTAACACGACTTTTAATAGTCATCCAAGCAGCAGCTGCGTCTTCGCCCGTAGTACCAAGTGGCGCCGCAGGCTCCGGGTAGGTTAGCGGCTAACGCCACGGACAGGCCCTTTTAATATATTCAATGGGTAATGCGTTGTAGCAAATCTATTTTAAATGAAATATAACGCACTGTTGTCAATTACTCAACATAAGACCCACTACTGGATCAAAACCTTGTTGTGAAATGAATGACTAGCAAGCTAACGAAAAATGGGTGGCCTAGCAGCAGCTAAGTCGCAGCGCGCACATAACGCGCGTTTTAGCTCACGCGATAATAAAAAAGGATACAATAGGCTGCACCATAACCTTCTGGATCTTCTGTCCTTGTCCTCTGTACGCCATAATCCAAAATGATACCAACGGGAGGGACAAGATGAAAAGAATCGCACCTTTTTCAGAGCGCTGTTCAACGAAACGTTCACGTTGTGAATTCGCTTCAATGGCGCGCTCCCTTCCGGCTGTGATGCTAGTCGTCATATAATGTGACAGAATACGGAACAGCGCCCCCTGAAGGCAGGAGGTCGTTACTGCACTGTCTCTTTATTTCAACAAGGACATAAGGTGCAGAATTTGTGAAATATAAATGACAGAATCTTATAAATCTCTGTGAATCAAGTCAACTGGTTAGGCTTAATGTTTAAAATTCATTAAAAATATCTAGAATTAATTTGATCACTGAAGTCAACCTCACTCTGTAGGGATGCTCCTTCAGAACACTCTTCACAGATCGAGTTAAAATATTCATGTTAAAGTTTCAACCAGCCTCTCCATCACTGTTGAAACACTGCTGAAACACAGAGCTGTTGTAATTTGTCCAATAATGCAAATGAGAGATAGTTAAATGATTTTTAGCTTTTTCCTGGAGCATTAAATGTCACTGTCAGTAGATATTAAAAGGAAATTAAACAAACATTGACCTCTAGAGTGTGCTGTAATTAATCAAATCCTGCAACAGCCAACAAACACATTTTAAGAACTCTTTGGTAAACTGGTTCCCTGGACAATGGGAAGATAGATGGAAATCAGCATTCCCCCCCTGGCATTTGTTTCTGACAATTTGGCTGCAAATCTTTAAATGAAGCTTCTAGAAAACGGATCTCTACTTTAAACTTAGATCAACACCGCTGTGAAAACACAGCTCCTGCTTTTAGGCCAAGAAGAAAGCCTTTAAGTCTCTTGTCATCGTATGGCAGTCTGCATCTAACCATAACTGGATAAGGTATTCCCTCTGATATTTATAGATAGCATTATATAAAGCACGAAATTCCCTGTTGTGCACAATATACCTGTAACATGATGAGTTGAGTCCGAGAGGGCAGCCTTGAGGTTGCACTTAACAATTGTATTAATAACACACAACACGAGCTGCCCCCCCCCCCCCCCCCCCCAGTTCAGGAGCGAGAGCGTGACGTATATTAGCAGTTGAGGACAGACAACAGTCCTCAAGTGGGAGGAATAAAAAACGCAAGGATCCTTATTGGCACAGGCCTAGGTGTCACTTTTCAGGGCTAGGGACCCCTCGGCTGCATCTTAAAAGGCAGGGCTGCTTCAGCTTGTGGTGGCATGCATCGCTCATCGGTGTCAAGTGCCTCATGCTTGTCTTTGTGCTCCGATAGCAGAGAGGGGTTCTGACTCTCAATGCCACAAGCATGCTTAAAGAAGCCTGGGGTCAAACTAGCAATAAGGAGACTCGGGCTAGCAATGAGGTGCCCCAGACTGTGACTTCATGCATCGCTGTGATCACGAAGGCAAAGAAAATCAAATGGTCCGTCACGGCAAAGTCGAGTAATTGGGCAAAATGTGAATGAAGATTTTTGCGTATATATGTATAGAAGAGTTATATTCCTTGACTAAAAATACACTCTTTCCCCGAATATATGATACTACTGAACGCCACAGACAACAATGTAAGACCTAACCGGACTATTCTATATATAGGAAGGTTATACACACCCAAACAGGATACCCTGCCACCACTTGTTGTGCGTGTTTTCTATCTTTTCCCGTTTCCATGCCCGTCGTTCCGACCCTCTCTTTCCTCATCTGACCCGACCAAAGGAATTGCCCTGGTTAGATCAACCTTCCTCTTCCTGTTGGTGGCGATTGTTCTGAGGGGAAGGGAAGGCTGATGGTGTGGGGGGGAAACAGGAGACGGGGCTGGTGGTGTTGGCTCTTTGTTCCAGAATCAGCTTTACCTGCCTACCCCCCCCCCCCCCCCCCCACCTGACAGGCCTGACCCCTGCAGACCTGGTCCAGCCAGCCAGATGACGTGTCGGTTTCCTGCCTTGCTGACTGACAGGATATACGTGGCCTGGAGGAAACACAGTTTGAGTTCGACTGCTAATTTGAGGGTTTCTTTCTAAAACGGTACCTGTCACAGTCGAATGCATTACGCACACTAAAATTAAACGCTCTTCATATGTATAAAATATACTGACAAAATAATTATACTTACTGCAAATAGGAGTTACTACCTTTTTGCCTTAAGGTGGCACGAATGTGTTTGAATCTTTTTATGACTGCCACTGCCAGCTGATGCCCGTAGCACACAGGTAACCAACACCATGCAATGCAACCAGTGCGTCAAAAACTTCTGTTCAACCCGCTATTTGTGAATATTCTTTATAATAAGTGATGCGTCCAAAGAAAGCAAGCGCTAAGGATGGCAGTGAGAAGAAAAGACGCTCGATGACGATGGAGATGAAGCATGAAATGATCGCTCAACGTGACCGTGGTGTCCGCGTTAGTGATTTTAGTGATAGATGCTATCGACAACACAAAGCCTTCCAAAGGCAGAACTGTTACGTCTACGTTTACGTTTTCAACTCTCCCTCCCTCCTCCTCTGCACTTCACGCCACCGTTAGCGCTATCGTCTGTCTCGAAGGTAAAACTCATCATAAAGCCACATTTGATTTTATATTACAGTAACATATCATTTATTTTATCACTCTGTGTGTGCGCGTGTATCTATATAGCGTTGCAAACCGCTCTTTCCATTGTTCTAAGTGTTGATTGGAGTGTTTTTAGTTATTTTCTAAGGGGAAAAATTGATTTGACATACGAGAGATTCGAGTTACGAGTTTGGTCCAGGAACAAATTACACTCGTATGTTAAAGTATTACTGTGTATTTAAAAAAAAAATGCGTCTTTGTGTTGGTCCAACCTACTACCTACTCAGGCACCTATTCATGCTCAGCGTGACACATGGGTCAGTGTTTGTGCAGCTCTCTCCATTCAATGATATCATTCAGGGAGGCGACGGCGGACGCCATCGCCTTTACCAAACAAGCGCGGTTACTGACATGTTTATTCCCTTTATCCAAAGCAGACAATCACCAGGATTGTCGGCTAAAAGCACGTAGAAGCACATTTTTATCACCTTTGCCCTGACTTCATGAAATATGAGTTTATTGCAGCGAGTCATAATAATTTTTTTTAAATGTACTTCTCTTTATGGACGTTTTATCAATGCACAGCGTAAAAACCAGGACATGGTTTGTTGCATCTCAACTCACACTGTATTTCTTCTTTTTGCACTCAAAACAAACACATTTATTATTATCCGATGAATTTTTCAAATCCAAATATTGTGGATTTTCCTGGTTTATTTTAGTGCCATTAATGAAAAATAATCCTCGAGGATATAAGACATTTAAATTCACAGCCAACGAGCAGAAATGCTTTTTATTTTTTTAATTAATGCAAAGCTATCGCTTTATACGAGTTGTCGATGTTTTCTTTGGGGGCCTGAAGCTCAACGGCTGCAGACAATGGAACAAAATCAAATTCTCTATCGGCAGTGGTCGAGCGAAATGTTCAAAGTAGCGTTGACACATTCATGCGAACATTCCGTTCGCGTCTTGCGGTTGGATTATCTAACCTGTTTTCTTTGGGTGGTGTGATTGTGCACATTTATAGTTTCACCATTCATGCACGTAAATGACATCTACTAGGGGATTACCAAATTGGTCACACAAGCGATGCAAAGCCTTCAGCGCAGCAGAAAGAGGAAAAAAAAAACAGCTTCCAACTTGTTCACACTTTCTCTATTAAACAAATCATTCCATAGCCGCTGCCTCGGACCTGTTCGTGCGGCCCTTATCTTGTTTTAACAGCACTGTCCAGATGCAGCTATTTTCCAATTAACGCGATGAATAATACGCAGGTCTGATAAGGGCTTTTTGTTTCAAACAGTGTTTGTGAAACCAAGGAAATGTGGAGGCATTTTTCATTGTGAGGTGTTTGGCTGCAACTCTGCAGGGATCGGATGAACATGTGAGCCAAAGCTGCTCCGGAGGTGGCAGGGGTCAACGAGCAGCGCTACCGTCAGGGGGGGTTGCGAACAACTTCTGCTGAAGTAATGAGTGATGCTGAATAAGAGGCAACGAGGAAATACTTACAGGCTACCTGCGAGTAAAGGTGGGGTTTGCATTTAGAGGGAACCTGGAATGAAATCAGAGCTAATTCCACAAACACGCTGAATAATTACCAACATGAAACCAGCAGACGGTCCTTTCTGAAAAAACACTCGTGCCTTTGTGTGGCTGTGTGATGCACAATAATTCTGGTCCTGGTAATTTTAATCAGTAATAAAACAGTAAATACAGCCCTCAGACCTGTTAACTGTGTTAACCCGAACCACAAACATCTTCATTAAACTCATATTGTCAGTTTAACCCTTTATTTACCCATTAACTCAAACAATGTTAATGCATAGGTTAATGTATATACTACTACTACTAATAATAATAATAATAATAATAATAATATGTTTTAGCCTATTATTAAATTATAAACAGATTTTTTTTAAAGGTACAAGTGAGCATGCCAATATAAATAATAAATATTGTTGTGTTTTTTTTACTTTACTGTGTCATTCAAAAACATGTTGAGAGCTCCAGGCCTTACGTCAAGTCCTGCCACATCTACGGTGGATCTTTATTTTACGGCTGCAGGTCCGATGGAATCCAGTTTCTTTCAGAGTCAACATATCGGCTTCATCTGAAGTGCCCTTGGAGAACAGAGCAGATAATTATCATAGTTCCAAGCAGTTCTTTCAGCCATTCTGACATTTGCGGTCTGTCAGTGCGCAACCCCGAGTAGATAAGTTGTTGCGAGAGATACGTCTGTCTTTCGAAACATCACACCGCGCACTCCGGGGAGGAAATTTACCACAGGAGCTCCCCAGGGGAGCATGAATTAATGCAATCACTGTTCTTACGTTTGAATGTAAATCATAAACTAACCTAAAGGAGGTCATCATAAGCAGCACCTAAAGTTTACTCTAAACATGAGACGTACATGATAGTAAAAAGTCATCATGAATATCTTCTTCTTTTTCTACAATGCATCAAATGGAGCCATTTATATATATATTTGTTATTGTACATGTTCCTTTTACAAATAAATAAATAAAAAGAAAGAAGATAGCATTTGTGTAGTTGAGCAAAGGTTCTGCAGGCCTTTCATGCATTACAACCCCCCCCCCCTCTGTTCTGTGATTCATGCAACACATTTATCAACGTCGTTTGGTGGCAGGTTGTCCATAGCTTCTGGACATGGGCAAGGCTGCAGGGACATCAACAAAAGGCTGCTTGTGCACTCTGTAATTCACTCGGCACAATGTCTGTCTTCCACGCCGCCACTTGTCTCGGAGGACAACGAAACACGAGGGCCGCGTTTCATGTTTAGAGAATCAAGTGCTGCAAATGGATAAAACCAATCTCCCCATCTGTGATGGCTGCAAGGGCTTTATTTCATCTCAAAAAACTATTTTATCTGGCTTCTGGTTTTTATCTCCTAATGAAACTGACACCTGCTCTCTCTCTCACACACACACACACACACACACACACACACTGACAGCAGATCTCGATGAAGTGGCTAAATGTGGTGAACAAAAGGCCTGAAAGGAGACGTGGAACAAAAAAACAAATAAGTAATGAAATTATAACAATACGGAGAGAAGGGGGGATAGAGAGAGAGAGAGGGAGAAAGAAAGGGAGAGAGTTGGGTTGCCACAATGGCGAGGAACAATCGCGCCGCATCAATGGAAAAAGGGAGGGGGGGGGGGCTATCTGGACAATGGAGCCGGTGACAGGAGCACAATGGCTGCAGTGTTTTCAATTAGACATTATCTCATAGACAGAGTGGCAGGTCTCATTGTGCGAGGGGGCTATTTCAGGGCTGCCTTTGTGTGGGGCAGTGCCACACTCCCCCACCCGTCCTCGACCCTCCACTAACCGAACCCTCGCCCCCCGCGGAGGTCCTGCTATCTGGCGTGTAGCTGTGTCCATTTTTTCATGTATGTGAGGCCGAGGACAGAGCGGGGCCTTTTATGTGGCCTGTTATTCGATTTTCATCAGAAGAGGGCAAAGAGTAAGGCCGGAGCGGCAGCAAGATGGAGCGACACAGGAAACACGGAAAGTGATGGGCGTCGGTTGGCACGAGCATCCGACCTCGCCGAGCCGACACCTTGATGGTCAGACTCACGGCCGAGTCCCGTTTTGCAGGCTCTCTGCAGAACGCTGCGCACGTCGCTATCGGCTCAATCGGGCCATATTTGCTGAACAGCAGAACCTTTTGCATTCGGCACCCGACATCCTTCCGCCATCTTGTTTTGCTGCATTTGCCGGATGACGTGTCGGAAAAGAGCGAGTTGCGGTGCGCTTGCTTCTTAGAAATGATGCGACCTTCGCTTATCGGATGGGAGCATCTGCAAACATTTTGTCACGTTCACAAAAACGTTTGTTCCAAAAACCTTTTTTTCAGCCCGGCCTGCGTGGTTCGCCAAATGTTGCGTGTGTCCTGTTTGTCACGTTGGCTTTTTTGCATGTTGGTGAAGATCGCTAATTCTAGCTAAATGCCCACGCAGGCAGATCTGGGCTGGAGGGGTAATATTGTGTGAGCTAAGCACAATAATCGCTTGAGGTTTTTCCACCGTTGGTGTTTATCTAAGAGGGTCGGCCACCTCTCAGTGCCCCCCCCCCCCTTCCTCCCATCTGATGTGGATGGTACATTCCATATCAGGCTGAATGTCATGGGTCCGACTGTTGTAGGTGAAGATGGCAGCAATAAAACCTGATTAGAAATTAATTTCACTCAACAAACTTGTGCAACTTTAATGTTTCCTATTTGCTGAACCTTTACAAAGCCACCGATGACCAAGCACCGCCACATCTCATCATCGACGCTATCATTTACATTCTGTCTTCATTTTATTTTCATTGAAAGCCACAAAATAAACAAATGACAAATAAACAGATAAATATGAAATACAGCAAGCCTGTGAAGTCCTAAAACACGTTTATATTATATGATATATTAAAATGAGACATAAATCTTTTTTGTTTGTTTCATATGCATAAATAATTTTAATCAATTTGATCTTTTTAGGTTAATTTAGAACTTAATCTCAATAGAAATTGATAAAGAAAGTCTGGTTATATTTGTGCAAAAAAAGAAAAAGTTGACTCACACAGTTCACTCATAAAACTACAAAAGATATATATATATAAAAAAACAACAACTAGCGTTCTCACTAAAGACAAAACAATAAAAGGATAATAATTAAATATAGTAGAACCCTAATTCTAACAGAACAAAGTCAACATAATTACAATTGTATTATAAAGTAAGTCGTGTTCAGTGCATCATCTGAGACACCGACCCACAACCCTCCCCATAGTAGAGGCTGGAGGCCTTACCCTCTCTGTTTCTGTGTCCTGAAACACAACAAGCTCCATAGACATAAACTCCATAATACGCCACTGGTATCCGTCCTAATCAGTAAAACCAGCAGCGTCTGGATGGAGAGAAGACGCCACTCTGTGTGAACACTTTGACTGTATTATTGAAATATTATAGCACATTAAAATGAACAAGGGTCTGATGGACATCTCTGTTTTGATCTGTCCAGCATGGGTTTGTGTGCGTACGTGAAGGGCAGGAAGGCTGTGAAGTCAGCAGCTCAGAGATAGAGCAGTATAGATCAGTGGCCTGATTCCAATCGCCGGCATCAGGATCTGGCGACCCGAGAAAAGCCGAGGCAAAGTGGGACACAGGAAGACACAGGAAGACACTGTGGGCAATTGATTTCAGTTGAGGTCGGGGTTCTTATGACACGATGGATGCAGATTATGATCGCCTGCGACTCCACAACAAGCCTCCAGCAACTGCCACTGTGGCCACAGCAGCTTGTTTTGGTGTGCAAATAATATATATATATATATTTATAAAAGTTAATGCAATTTACTAAATAAGACTTATTCTTCCACATCACTATAACAAAAAATATATTTTTTTACAAATCCTTACCTTTCTTTTGAAGAAGATCCAAAAGATGAGAATAAAATCCACAATTCTCATGTAAATTAATGGTTGCTGCCTTATAAGGCTGTTGCCTTATACTTACAGCAAGAAGGTTGCGGGTTCAAATCCAACTTGGGACTTTACATGTTCTCCCTATGTCTGTGTGGGTTCTCTCCGGGTTCTCCGGGTTCCTCCCACCACTAAAAACCTGCAACATATAGGTGAGTTGGTTATGCTACATTGTCCATATAGGTGTGAGTGTGTCTGTCTATGTGTGGCCCTGCAACGAACTGGCGGCTTGTCCAGGGTGTGCCCCGCCTCTTGCCTGCAGGCTGCCGGGATAGGCTCCAGTAGATCCCGCAACCTGGTTACCGATACAGCGGTTGGAAAGATGAATGAATGAATGATATTAGCTAAAGCTAATATGCAGCATGTCAATATGCTAATGAGCTACAATCTCCCGACAGGAGTCACTAAATAATTTTTGCTTCTGAGTCTAATTTCTAAAGAGCTTCAGGGTCATTGCTTTAAAGCAGAACTTCTGCAGTAAAGATCGAGGACAGAGTTTTATTTTGAAATTTCTTACCCCAACGCCTCTATAATTAAACCCCCAGGTCCCTCAGGTGGATTTGAACCCAGGACCTTCTTGCAGCGATTCATCGAGCCACCGGCATAATGAGAGCGACTAATCAAGACGTTGTGTTTCCACTGGCAAACTAAAGGCAGTCATCAAACCTTCAGCAAACACAGACTCTGCTTCCTGACGCTTTGTCAGGAAACAATACTGCAGAGTCGGCGAACGCACGGCTCCGTTTCAAATTGTTGAACAGCAAAATGCCTATTGTGTGCTGAGAGTCTTAAAGAAAAGGAAAAAACAAACCTCTTTCAAAAAATAAAATAAAGCAGAAAGAATTGAATGCCATATTAGAATTGTTTTTCGGGGCGTTTGTGGCGGCACCTGGATGGATCGCAGCCGGGAGGAAACCTCCAACCGGCTCGTTATGGAACCTGATCGTAAGGAGCACAACTAAAGAACAGAACAGCATCAGAACCGATTCGTCAGCGAGATTCTGCTGCTATTTCAAAACTCATGCAGTTAATTTTACTCCTGCGGCGAATCAGTGAAAAATAAAAGCGACATTGAAATTAAGAAAATAATTGTGAGTCTCAGAAATCATACGTAGGTGAGGGAATGAGCTGCTTGGAGGAGGTCTGTGCTCTCTGGGTGCTCTTCTAGCTGCTGTTTTTACTTTAACCTTCAGTGAGGACCTCCCTGCCACATCTCCCATCCTCCAACCAAATTTCAAGAATGCCCCTCAAGTATTTTTTTATGCGTAATCCTGTCGACGCCCAAGAAAGTCACTCAGTAGAAGCCACCCTTTAATCTGCATGAACTAAGGCTGACCCTAAAGCGAGACGCTGGTCGTCGTAGGTGAGAAGACGCGGTTTCATTTGTGCCCCGGTCCACTAGCTGACATCATGTCGGCTGACACGGCTCCTAATAAACCCAGCTGGACGGGGGGGGGGGGGGGGGGCTCCGCGTGACAGACCAGGCTTGCAAGAGTCAGGGAAATCCAAATGACATCCAGCTGTTTTAATGGACCTCTGTGGCTCTGAGGCTTTTACTGAGGCCTGACGGCAGCTTAAAGGTCGAGGTGGCAGTCAGATGGAATTACGGCTTTCGCATGGAGTTTAAAGGAGACGTCACTGTGAAGGGCTGCATGGACAAAATCACCAAGAAAGAAAGGCCGGGATGTCCAGTCCTGAGTAGGAAGTCGGAATCTAACCAGCGCACATAAGTGTGTCTGATGTGTGAAGCGTGAAATGATAAACGGCAGAGAATAAACTGACATTTGTGTGAAAGAGGGGGAAAAAATGGTGGGGAAAATTGAAGGGGGAAAACAGCACACACAAAAAAAGGGACGGAAGGAGAAGTGTAGAAAAGGGTTTTGTCATCTCGGTATCGTGGTGTTGTGCCGTCTCCATGGCGACAGGCACAAAGGCCTGTGGTTGGCCATTGATGGCTAATTGTATTCTTCACAGCTCTTTTGTTAATTGTTTTCTGCCCAGCTCCCACTTCCTGCTGGGCCACGGCACAAAGCCACGAACAGGAGGGATTAGAAATGGCAGATCAGCTACCGCAGCGCACAGACAGGCTCTCTCTACCTCATTCTCACCGGTTATTTCTTTCTCTCCGCTCTTTGTCCCTCTCTTTCTTTCTCTACCTCTCTGTCCCCACAGACCCACGTCTCCTTTTATCTTCCCTTCAATGTGTGCACTCCCATGACCTTGCTTCTCCATCTTTCTTTCTTTCCTTCTTTCTTCCTTCCTTCCTTCCTTTCCTTCCTTCCTTCCTTCTTTCTTTCTTTCGTTATTCAGGCACATCTTTCATGACATTTCGTGACCTTGCCGTTCTTCTTTTCTGCCGATGTCATTCAGTCGGATAAAAACGCTCTTTTAAAAAACACTCATGGCACCAAGTCAACATTTAATGCAGCATCGGTTTTCATTTCTAAGGTTTTGTGTTTTGTTTTTTTGGAAGCGTTAATGTTTGTCTGACAACTTTCCAGAATGGTGGATAAAGTGAAGTTAAGAATCTATGCAAAAAACTACATTTCTGCAAACATGCGTTTGATCTTCTAGGATTGCTGCATTGGACTTGCAGTCAACTAGATCTCTTAGAAACGATGCTTGTTTATTCCTAAATGGTCTCTGTAATCATGCTCTGGTGAAACAGACAACCTTTGTGTTTATGCAACACAAAATGCATAAACCCGGCCGGAGCCGTCGAGGTGGACGACGATCTGAAACCGGAATCCTCAGGAATGAACTCATCTTATAACGGTGGACATGCTGGGACGGTCGCATTACACTTGTAAATATTTAATCATAACTCAAGGATGCATTTCCTGTTTTTGTTTGTTTGTTTGTCTTTCGATTGATCTTCTACGGCAGTTTTATTTTTCCGTTATGATGCAGAACAAAATTCCAGTATACTTGGTTTAAAGAAAAACAGATAAAAATGAAAGGCATGATCCACAGAAGTGATCGATGCATTCTGAATTTGAGATCCCAAAAACACCTGACGGACTCGACCATCATCTAAAATATTAAATATATGGAGAAGACAAAGTTCAAAGGTCATTAGAGCCTAAAGGAAGGACAGCACGAGTGGACGACCTGCTTCATGAGACGCTCTTCTTCACATCTAAAGGAGAAAGAGGAGGCGTTGCCTCCCTTTGGATGATTTCTTCTCGCCTCCAACTTTGAGGAGAGTTTGAATCCAAAACCTTACGGTGAAATGAAATGCTCCTTTCTAGAGTTTCTCCATACTTTCTGATATTTCATAAAAAATAAAAAAAAACGAATTTGATTGGATAATGTAAATAACAATAATTCTGTGGCTCCCTATTGGCCACGCAGGAACTTGGAGACCATCCGCGCTGGACGTGGATCTAATCAGGACCAGAGGGCGCTCGCTGCCAATGAGCGAGCCCATCGTTACGCGTGTGTGTCACTTTGACGAGGAGCCGGTGACAGACGGTCGTTCCGGTTTGGCTCTCTCATCGCCGCCACCTGGATACCAAGCCCCTCTCCCTTTAAGTGGGAGGCGAGCGGCAGGGCGCCGCGGACGGGGAGTGCTGGAAACCAGAGCAGAAAGTCACCGCTGGGTGACAGGGTGAGAGCTGCGCTGTGCTGCGCCTTTACGCACCGCCGCCGTGTTCCGCCTGCGCGCCCTGCAGGCGTCACGTTACCGGCCATCGGCACCCATCACCGCCAGCCGGCTGTCTCCTCCCGGAAAGACCGGAGCAGCCCGCTCTGGGGCTGGGGGAAGAGAAGCGGAGGAGGACGGAAGTTTTTTTGGGGGGGCGGGGGTGGCGTGCCTCTGGCGGAGCGCTCAGCGCGTACCGGGACTGGTGAGTGAGACCGAAATACGCGGGATTGAAAAACGAAACTTTGTGGTGAACTAATGCTTGAGATGTTCGGGGTATCTGTGCAGCGGGGATGGGGTGGGGGGGGGGGGGGGGGGGGCGCTCTGCGTCCCGCAACCAAATCTCTGGGACGAAAGTTACGCGCGTCAGAGACGCATCAACGTCCCGGCAGTAGCTCCGTCCCCTCTTATCGGTGACATCTTTATTTTCTTCTCTGTGCCAGATAGTGGGGGGGGGGGGGGGGGGGATGATGAGGGTGATGATGATGATGATGGTCTCTGTTCAGCTGGCAGATGCAAATGAGGGGGATCCATATCAACAGGTTTCAGAGAGAGCAGATACAGCCGTCCACGGTTTCTTCTTCTTCGCTTCAGAATATTCAGTGTTTCGTTCATATTTGTTCGTTGTCTGGGGGGGGGGGGGGGGTCCGGTGTGAGGGTCTTTCACAAGTGTTTGTCCCTGGGATGTGGAATAAGGGTGTGTGGTCACCATTACTGTTCTGACCCTCAGCATGGGCTCTGGTTGCAGGCGGAGGGGCAGCTGGGAATAAAGTTGGTGAAAGCTTGTAGGCATGCACCGAAACCAGGGTGTGTGTGTGTGTGTGTGTGTGTGTGTGTGTGTGTGTGTAGGTGTGTGTGTGTGTTTTACACCTATTGGAGACCACTTCTTTGGACAAACCAGTCTTGTCAGGACCTGCAGTTCAAGTGAGGCCCAAAGCACACAAAGCAAAACTGAATGTCTGGGTTCCTGCTCAAGGTGTGAAGTGAGGTTCAGGTTGTCCACTCTGACTGGGAGTTGGTGCAATCCCCTAACAAGGATCGCTGGCCGCGGACCAAGCCGTCTGTCAGCAGGGAGTCCCCTGACCTTTCTGTACTCATTCAGCGTCTGCTCCTTTCTTCATATGCCGCCGCCGCCGCCACTCCTTTCTTTCTTGTCGTCTTGTTTTCTCACAGAAGGGGAGCAACGCCGCGTCCCGCAACTTGCGTGTACATGCTTCCACCGTGCCGTTTGATCTCTGCATCAGGGAACAGGACGGAGCGGTGCAGATGCAGTGAAAAGAGTCCGTCTGTCATCGCCGCTGTGTAACGTCTATCACGCGAAACAGTCACCTGCTCGAGTGGTTTGGCAGTTCACCCCTTACCTGCAGGTGAACAGGTTCTTTCAGAGGAAAAGGCGACTCGCTCCACAAGTTCCTTGTCACCAAAAGGTTTAAGGGATTCGTATCAATATCAAACGATATTGATATTTGTTAAAAACCTGCCTAAAATGCCCAAACACGACATATAAAATTGGGTGGTAATAAAACAAAAAAACCCAGACAGGCAGTAACAAAATTGGATGAGTTCTTTGAGAAGCAGCAAAGTTAGAAGAGCTTGAATTCTCTCCGCACCAGTTCGGTGCTGATTTCTTGTCATCAGCACACTCAGTCACACGTTTTAATACATTTCGTCTTCTTGCATTTAGACATTCAGATGTGTCGCTTTGCATTAGAAATAGTTTGTTCCTGTTTGAAGTGAGAATGTTTGCACGCTCCGTCTCTTACGTCGGATGTCTCCATAATGGAGAGCAGAGCAGACAAAGGTTTTTTTTTTTTCTTTTCGTTTTTTCCCCCCTGCCCTCCCTTTCGCTCCTCCTGACCTGCCATATCCTCTGGGCATTGTTCTCTGAATCCTATTGATCCAGGCGTCCACAGAGACAGGCCACAATGGAGAGGAATGGCGTGTCTACCCCGCAGCCTCTCCTTCAGCGCCATGTGAGGCCAAGCCAATCACGCAGAACAATGCTGAGTTCTGGGAAGCCTTATGATCTCTTTAAATAAAACCCTCCGGCTGCATTGTCTCCCTTCAGAAGAGTCATAAGGACGAGTCACAAGTGAACGTGAAGACACTCGGCCGGCTGACAGTCGATGGTTTTATCAGCACGAGGAAACTTCAGACTGCTTAATGTCAGCTTGGGAATTATCTCGTGCATTTTAATCTATCTACTGCTTATCTATAAAAAAGACAAAAGCTTGTGTCTTGATTTGGAAGATCTTTTTAAATTGATATTTGCTGTCCAAATTAATTACTTTATTTCTTTTTTTCTGAAATACGGATAATAATAATCAACAATTCTTACAATCAATTTATCGCAAAGGAAAGTCCTAAACATCTCATCGGATTCAGTGCCGGTTGTGTTCTTGGACAAACTACAACTAACCGAAGGCAGCAGAGTTCCCTGTTTTTATCTATATGTGACAGAAAAATTGGTCGATCATGAAATATAATTGCTAGTTTGTGTACTTTTGCAATATTGTGATTGCCATGGTGATGTATGTTTATAAAAACGGTGAATGTGCTGAAACTTTAAAGTAGCTTATAACACTTTGTGTGTTCACAAAGTACTGAAAAAGGGGATTTGTGTCGCTTTAAAGCCAAAATAAAAGTATAAATTGATTTTACGGCAAATCAAAATGTTTTTAAAAGACGACCTCCAGTCTGATGATTTGTCAATCTGAGTGTTATGCAGCAGCACAGCATGTTTCTCCAACTCTTTACACCCTTCAGGTTTTGTGGAATTAGACAGTGGAATTAAAACATCGCCGCTCGGAAGGCATTTGGATTTATTGACGAATGAATCAGCAGACAATGAATTTGCAATTAATCTGACAGTCAAGTGGAAATGGCAGATGCTCCCCAGCGCCAGCTTCACAAATGAGTTCATGTTCTCCTTTTCTTTATCATACACGACAACAAACAGAAAGGCTATGTCACGTCTGGAGGGTAAATGTTCAAAGGCGAAACCGCTCAGGAATCCTTCGACCCGGCAAGCGCAGCTGCTTTAAAAAAAAAAAAAAGCCGTGATGGCCCTCATGATTGTTGTCAGCAGTTTGAGATAACTTAATGTGGTGTCAGCTGAGAGTCTATAAAGTCACGTTTCGAGTCATGCTTCATCGATCTGTTCTATTCTATGACCCAAGTGGAAAGGGGAGGCCGCTCAGTTTCCACAGCCCACGGTGTCTTTTGCATTTCATGCCACGGTGACCCCTGAATGCCTGCGCCTTAACGATCCCTTTTGGAGAGCCGCCCGATGCGAGAGATCTTAGCCATGCTTTGAACGCCGAGATGCCCCCATCCCATTGGTTTACTTTAATCTTTCGGGAGCCGTAATAGGCTGCGATGTTAAGCGTGTCAGGCGAAGCTTTAGGACTTAATCGCTCTGTGAAGGAAACGCAAAGCTGGACAGGATCTTTTGAGTCCTGCTGCCGCAGCTTCAGACCGCCACGCATCTTCCTTTACTGGACTTCTTTCAAGATTCTTTCCACCTGTTGCCTTCGAGGAGGGGAAGAAAAAAAAAAGATGGTAATTTCATAGGAAACACACACACACACACACACACACACACACGGGGGCTGACACTGGGCGGTGAACAGGAGTCTCATATGATGTCAAACCCACAGACAACAGCAGACACACACATGCACGCAACCCTGCAAGCATCTAGACAGGTAAGGCTTCTTCTGTGCATACAGCAAAGGTCAATGCGATACCAGGGCTGTCTCTGCAATGCTAAATATGTTGTAGGCTTTTCTCGTCTTGTGTGCCAAACCAGGATGTTAAGGTTCCCGTTCCTTAAAGCCTGATGACAAAACAGGAACTATAAATGTTTCTTTGCAAGCGAATGTGCGTTCTGCCCAGCTGTGCTTTGCCTGATCCCTTATGCTGTCATAAGCTCATAATGACATGCTAACAATGCAGGGGT
Organism: Brachionichthys hirsutus; assembly: GCF_040956055.1. Taxonomy (NCBI): domain Eukaryota; kingdom Metazoa; phylum Chordata; class Actinopteri; order Lophiiformes; family Brachionichthyidae; genus Brachionichthys; species Brachionichthys hirsutus. The sequence continues at coordinate 10,562,169 of NC_090904.1, read as the reverse complement.
GAAACCCTTGCTCTTTATTAACAGCTGCAAATCGGATTTCACAGATGGAGCGGGAAGCATCATTCAGATCAGAGCACTTTGTGATACAGAAAGAAACTTTCTCTGCGCACGCTCACCTGTGTTAAATACACGGATAATGCAACCGCCGCTAAATACACAGCCGAGAGGGAAGTAGGTATTTTTTTAAAGTTCTGATGTTTGTCAAAGAGCCACAACTGCAGGATTCTTTTGTCTCCATGCTCCTATTATTCTTGTCGCATAACAGCCCTGTATTGCTCAGAGTCCAAAGCGTGAAGCAGCAGCTATATATGCTTTATATATGTGACCTTCAAATATGCCTCTCAGTTTTAAGGGCTTTTGGAGAGAAGAAGAAACGTCTAAGGAGAGCATATTTGTTGTTGTTGTTGCTGTTATGATCATTTTCTATGCATTTTCTATATATTTGTTTATTTGTTTATTTTCAAAGGGAAATTGCTCGTAGTTTGACACCGGGTTATGTTTCGTGTTTTGCGCATCATTTATTCTATTTGCATCGTCATCAGAGACGAGCGCACAAACAAATGTTTTGTGCACCGTGACCGAAGATAAAGGTGCGATCAGCTCGATGCCATCCCCTTTTTTCCAGTCCATTTGTTTATTTCTGTGCTCATCACGAGACTTTCACAAACGCTCTATTGATACATGCGCAAATAACATCATACGGCATTCCTGGTTGATTTACATTACAACAAAGCTCTGTTGTACAAAACTTTAAGTCGATTAAAAAGCGACACAAGGATCCCACCTATCACTCTTTTAAAATGTTTAGTTTTCTTTTCAATAAATTTCAACATGCCTCTGACAGAAATGGAAGGATGTAACAGAACCGTTTCTGTTTTCTGCATCGGAGCGAAACTTGTTGGAAGACACGCAGCCACTTAAAATCCTGATGCCTGTTTATCTGGGCGCCAAAGTTTGAACGATCGGCATCAAACCTTTAAACCAATTGAATGATCGAAGCGGAGCTGATGGGAGACGTTCAGGGGAAGCCATCGATAAGCCAAATACATCCAGTTGTTCTACGTCTGATGTGATAAAACACAGGTATTTCCTCCAGATGTACTTTAACACATTGAAATAAAGAGGACTAACAATCAAATCACATTTGACAATTGATGATAGCGAAATTATCTTTTTATCTTTTGCACCTTTGCTGCTGTACCATGCGAAAGTGTGTTTCAGTCACTTCTGGTGCTCTTGTGTATTTATGATGGCAGGTCGTTGACATTTAAAGTGTTTTTTGGACGACAGTTTTACACATGGACTCCTCTTCTCTTTGCCGGCGTTGTCTGCACCATGGAGGGAGTTTTCCAGTGTGAATTCTGAATTTAGGAACCTTTTTTTTTTTTTGTCTGTTGAGCTGGATGTCTGTCGCCGATGGCCAGAAACAATAAGTTCCTGTGGGACGGCTAAACAAGGAGCTGAACGTCTTCACAACGCTCTGAAGACTTTTGACCTGCAGGGACCCTGCTCACTTTGTCATTTGATCCAGTACGGTATTATAAAATAACCATTATAACTGCTTAAATATGTGTGTTTCTTTGTGCTAATTTCCCAATAGTTCATTGTTACCCATTACTGCTACTCCTTTATCTTTCATCTGGCCTCTCCAATTTGCATTTCTATTCGAGACTGTCTCTCGTCATGGAGTCTTTTGTTGCCGTTAACAAAAGAAGCAGCGGATTAAGAAACATTTTCCTCGGTGTTCCTCTTGTGTTTTCCTACTTTCACACACATTAGCGATTCGTACATGTGCCGTGTAGCCCTGTCCGTGGGCGGGGCCTGAGCGTGAAGCCAGGTGGCGCGTCATCACGCCAGTCAACCAGCAACTTCAGACATGATCGCCGGCTTATTGGAGCTGGTTAAGACCTATGGCACACACGCACACACACACACACAGTGAAGACCTCCTGCGGACTCTGTGTCGAGTCGGACAGAACCTCGGCATAATTACCTGTTGTGCACCTTACTGCTCAAAGGCGTTTCCATAGTAACGCCTCAGCGCCTTGGCCCCTTGGTCTACAAGACCCTCAGCAAACATAGACCCCCACTACCACCATTACAAACTTCATAAAGCACCCACACACACACGCAGCCATGCACGAGTGCGCGCGCACACGCACACGCACACGCACACACACACACACACACACACGGGTGCTCTCAAGAAGCTGTGGTGAATGGAGCGAGGATATAAAGTGTGCCGGTTTAAAGGAGGGAGCGCATTGTGAGAGTCGGGCCTCCTTTGTCTGAGCTAGCCTCAAGGAGCAAGGGGTGGGTGGTGGGGGGGGTGCTTTGTGAAGGAAGAGGGGGGGGGGGGGGTGGCCTTCATCCTTTCTTCCCTTTCTCTTGTTCTATCTCTTTATTGGGAGTGTGTTTTGTCTTCTCCCTCCTCGTTCTCCTCCTCCTCCTCCTCGCTGATAAATGCCACAGTAGCCTTTCGCTAGCCGCCACAATAGACGACCTGTTTTCCAAGAGAGGGGGAGAGCGGAAGAGGGAAAGAAGGATGAGAGGGAGGAAGGCATGGAGAAGAGAAATGCCTGCCTTTTAACCTGCGCAGGAGAATAAAACGGCCCGTTCTCCACTCGGTGTCTTTGTGAAGGACGCCGTTGTGTCATCGGCCTATTTATACGACTTATTTAGAAAGCCTCAGGAAGAGCGGATGACCACAGGCGGAGAGGCAGGGAGGTAATGAAAGGTTTGGAGCACGGCGGATACTCCTGCCACCGTCGGCACGCCAAAGACGTGACGTCACACAAAGTCAGCTTGATGCTGTGTTTTAATTTGAGGCTTGCATTCAAGCGCCATAAAGTATTAAGTTGACAGCTCATTAAAAGCCAAATTAATAATAATAATAATCATTCATTACAAATGCATTGAGCTGTTTTTAATTACATATATGGGGTATTGATAATTCATAATAATTAAAGCATCTAAGTCAGAGAGCTGTAAAAGGAAGCTCTGGCTGGTTCTCAGGAGGATTTATTTCGGGAGGCCGGCTGTGTGTTTCGGGGTTAAACCTGTCCTCCACCAGGCCTTTGTTAGTAGATCGCTTTAATGCAGGAAGGATGAGCTAAGAGTTAGAAGGCGGTTACTGACAGGGTGAGCTTAACGGCTAATTGGCAGCATCTGTTGCCATCGTGTTTATTATGACACCTTATTGATCAATACCGACCGTCTTTGGTCGGTGTTGATTGATTTCATTGTGATTAGCATAGGCGCTAGCTGATTATCATGGCGTGTTGCTATGTATAGAACGTAGCCAGGCAGCAGGGCAACGTAATGTTAATGTTCGCTCCTCTACTTCTGTGTGAAGTAGTGTGAAGTAGTCGAGCCGGAAGTGGCTCAGTGGGTTGGGAAGCGGAAAAGTCCACTGCTTCCCCGGTTTGAGTGGTGTGGTGTGGTGTTTGACTGGAGAGGGGCCAGTCTGCCTCCGGAGCACTGCCGAGGTGCCCTTGAGCAAGGCACCGTCCCCCAGGTGCGCCGACCACGGCGGCGGCGCCTTCACCCTACTCCCTCTCCGTGTGCTAGGGCCCTTTGATAGACATATTAGTGTGTGGTTGTTTCAAGGGGCCCGTTGTTCTAGGGTGAAAATTCGATTTCATTGTGTGTGTCAGCAGATGATGATTAATAAAAGCATTTCATTTCATGTTAGAATTTCTTTTTTTTTTTATCTGAGGCAGAAAGATGACATTTTCACGGACCGGTGTTTGATTTTATTGAGACTCGAGATTTCACCCACAATGCTCTCCTTTGTTAATCTTTCACGCAAAAATCATCTTTCTCCGTTTGTGTGTTTCATTGTTCATTTTTCCCAACACAGTAGATCTTTTCATTGGAAGCACAAATGATCAAAAATCGGAGAAATCCTTCTGTGTGCATTAATGAACTTGACACTATGATGAATCTACTATTGCACTTTCTGGGGTCGTCGCAGCAAACCAACCTCCCCAACACCAGATGGCGGTCGTTGTTGACCCGGGCCTCGGCCGATCCGGTACGACTTCCATATTAAAGGTTGTTCGGACGTTTAAGTCTGGCAACGTTTTACACTGGAGACACCGGCAGTGCTACGCTAGCTGCTGCTAATCGTGCTGCCCATGCTTGCCTATGAGGCTGCATTGACACTACAATGAATACGCTTCTCTTTTCCCATGCCTTTCACTGGGATCTCTGCGTATAAATTCCACTGTGTGTTTGGAATGGGGGTAAACTGGATCTGAGTGGGTGTCATTGTGGGGCGAGTGGGCCTCAGTGGGGCAGCCCATGAACTCAAAGAGCGGGGGGGGGGGGGGGGGGGAGTAAAATGTAGTCTTTGTCACGTCTCTATAACTCGGTCTAGCACTGGAGCGCCTAACACTGCTCTTTGTATGACGAACTGACCGGCGAACGCAGAACAACAGCATCTTATCAGGGCTTGTAGCGCCCGATGTTCGCTTCCCAGCACACACACGTCTCCCTGCAAGATAAAAAACAAATGTGGAAACTTATTGTGTGTTCTTGATGAGCCTATTCTCTGCATTGTGGCGTATATGGTCCAGTACCCTTGACATCAAAAGACCCGGAGAACAGAGGAAGAGAGGGGAAGGAAATGAGAAGAGGGCAAGGCTTTTGTGTCTCCAGTCCTGAGAGCTCATTCTCTAATGAGGCCTAGTCAGCAGGCAGATTTGTTCAAGAACCTCACGCATGTGTGTGAGTGTGTTTGGACCTGTTTCCGACCTCTGAAATAACAACAACAACATAGAGAACAAGACCACAAACACACAATTCTTTGACGCTTATTCATCATAATCAGCGTTAAGAGTTCTTCGGTGGAGAGTGTAGTCGCAGGCGACCGGGTGACTGCGACTACCAACAGGAAATAGTCTCTTTCTACTCCGATATTCTCCGTATCATGAGGCAGCGTAGTATTCTTACGGTAATTTACCATGGGCCGACTTATTACCAAATGGAACGAACTCTGGATGCGGAGGCGGTTCTGTTTAAACAGTCACGGCTGTCTGCACAGGCAGGTGCGTCCACTCGTGTGAAATCGGTGCACGCAGGCATTCACTTTGAATCTCTTCACGGTCGTGGGCTGCTGATGACACGTAAAGACTAAGTGGAGTTTCGCTGTAATTTAGAGCAAGATTACAACTTTTTTTTTGTTGCCATTCATTTGTTTTCCTCTTATGTTTCACCACCATGGTGCAACACCGTCACCTTCAAGCGGTCGCGTTAGCAACGGCTGTACTACTGTCCGGAATACTCTCGCCAGGTAACATGTTGAATGAAAACAATGGACTTGTTAGGGTTTTCCCCCGTGTGGGTGCGTAGTCAATAAGGAGGATTTGGGTCAAGATTAAGATATTTATATAATATGCAGATCAGTACAAGTTGGTTCGGATATCAGCGCTGAGATTCCAACATAGCTCTCGTGCCCACGCTTCGTTGGAATGAAGATGCTTCCTGCTTCGTCCCCAAGTCAGGTCGTCCCCTGAAGGCCGGAATTTGCCCCAGCCAATCTAAGCCCATGTTTATTATGTGTCGTCACCAAATGAGGCATTCAAGTGAATCAGTAATAACAATACGTTGTGATGTCGGCGTGTAATCACGTTGTGGAATCCCATCGAATACGGAAATTCCCTACAGACTCTATCATTATGAAGACCTCACTTTTACCCAGGCATATATCCAGGAAATCATTAGTGAGAATGAAGCTGATTTGTTGCAAACAGTGTCACACCTGTTGGCGGGTTTGTGTGCGCGTCAGGTTTGCAGCGACGGCTACCTGCAGCAGCGTGTTGATTATGCAAATGCATCCCCTGTATGGGGGGATTTGAAGAGGCTCTTTGTACTTCCCTACTTGAGTGGAGAGACAGGATGTTGGTTTGGGGGGGGCCAGAGGTAACTGAAGAGCAGAAAAGACAGACATTGCAGGGAGGGCTAGGCAGTCAGTATGACTTGTGTAGCAGCTCTGTTCCAGTCAAGATTCAAGCGTTTTATGATCATTATGCTGACATAACGAAATCGTGTGAAGGCCCACGGCTTAAGGCACACATAGGGACATAAAACCAAAACCAAAATCTCTCCTAAAACAACGATATACAGAGAGCGCTGTTGGTTCGACTCAATCCACTCCTCCCGAGCAGGTCAGTAGCACCACAGGGTAGAGTAAACGGAGGGATGAAAGGGCTGGTGTGCAAATCCAAAAAGGTGGTTCTTCAATATCGCGGCAGTTAAATCTGCCCTGAGGGCCGACGGGTACCGGCTGGCAGAAAATGCTGGCTCGTTTTATTGCCTCAAAATAAATACTGTTAACCGTTAAACACGTCTTTATGCTTCGGTTTACCCTTCTCTTGACGGGCACAGAAGGCTTATTGCGCCGGATTTGTGCTAAACTTCGTAGAGGGGTCTGGCGTGTGAACGAACAATGACTCGTTTCGTCTACTGCCAAGAAGACTATGCGTTCCCCAGTATCCATTAGTTTGTTTATTTGTTTGTTTTATATATATATATTTAAATATATATATATAAAACCAATTGGCCTGGGAAACCGGGACAAGCCCGTTTAAATCGCCAGATTCAAGAGATTTCTGTAGCATTTAGACATTTTTCTGGAGAGAATCCACAAATGTAAAAGCATTCAGATAATTTCTTAGAAGGTGACGACTTGTTTTTTAAGCATCTGTCTCAAAATAAATAAATAAAAAAAAGTCATAAAACCAGATTATATAAAAGTGTTTCAAGTCATCTCCTAAAGTTTTAGGAATAGATCCAGGTGAGTCTGATTTCATTTGCGGAGATCTACAGATCTGCTGGATGTAGAATAGCTTGGCCTTGGCAGATGTATGCGCTTCTGTTGAGGGCTTTTCTACTTGGACTGTTGGGTGCGAGCCTGTTGTGATTTTCCATCTTTGAGACGTTCCCACGAAAACCCCTCCCTCATTACAGATGTCAGTCTCAGGGCTGACAATAACGTCTTTAGCTGTTTGTCATCACATAAACCTTGTCGACGTCCAAAGCCGCCCTCTGTTGCCGAGACTGGCTTACCTCTCTCTCTCTCTCTCTCTCTCTCTCTCTCGCTCGCTCTCTCGTTCTCTTTCTTCTTTGCCATTGTGCATTCTGCTTTTCTGCCTCAGGCACCAGCCAGAAAGTGACGGGGACTAAACCCAACAAGCTGCTTCTGTCAGCAGAGAAATAAAAACACTGAGAGATGGAATAAGGAAACAAAGGAAGAAAAGCAAAGCAAAGGAGAACAACAGAAGGGATTTGAATTGCCAATACCCCAGGGGGGTAGATGTTAGGTTTGACGTGCTACAACTTGTTGGGTAACTGAAGGCTTTTGTACAAAGTGATTCCGTATCATGGGAATTGTACGGTTTCAGTGTTCAAAGGAGAGCGGGTTGATTTTTATCTGAGGGGAGAGAGATTTTCCCTCCGTCCACTTTCCTCCTCTCCGTGGCAACAGAAGCGTCCAGTTCACGGCAGGGGACAAGACAAGTGCAGCTCTGTCACAGCGCAGCCATTACTGGTCAGACTGACAGCGAACCACAATAGGTTTCTTTTTAACACTCAGCTCACCCTAAACGACACAAACCCATCTAAAGGCTCGTTCAAACACCATTTACATACGAAAACCGATACGTCTGTCCCAGTCGGCGCGTCAGTCAATTATCATGTACTTCTGTGCATCTTTTACAATGGAATCTACACATTCACCAGAGGGCATTGAAGAGTCCAAAGTTTCTACGGTAGGAATTTGTGATGAGGCAGTAAATAAAAAGCGAAGACAACATTGTGCTCAGTGGCTTCCTGTGCATCGTGACGTGGAGGCAGATCTTCATTGCATCTGTATGCGTTTGTCGCGTCCTGCTTGCACAGTAGCTGCACTGTTCCCGACCATTTGTGGCGGTATTGCTATTCTATCAATTAACTCTGGGAATGTAAATGCGTAAAATACATATGATATGAACTGAATATTTGGAAATAATAAAATGCAAGCTTGCTTCTTGTAAAAAATAAATAAACAAACAAGATTTGGTTTTAAAAAGAAAACTACATCCATAATTGTAAGAAACAAAGGTGGCCAATAGGATGCCCAAGCTTGGACAATGTAGCTGGCAACGAGTCAACGACAAAGATTCGGGGGACTCTGTATAAAGACCCGAGAGCAGCTAGATGCTAACTCAAAGAAGGGTAAAAAACCTTCCCTTTGAGTTCCTTACCCTCCAACCAAATTATCACTTTTGCCATTTTAATCCACTCTTTTCAAAGCGTAGTTTGACGCACATGCAAGACGTCACAGACAGACTGTTGATCAGCTGTTGCATTGTTCAAGATGAACAAACAAAAGGCGTGACAGAGAAAAGGCCATTGTTACAGCGCTGTTAAGTGACCTCTGTTTCAGATGGCCTGTTGATTGATATTTATTCTCCCATCTGTTCTGGGCAAGACCATAAAAACATAAAGCTAAACGAGGCTGAAAGATTTACAGCGTGTTTTGGAAATTGGAGAGATGAGTAATCGTTCTTCATGAATCCATCACTACAAGTTATACCTGGTACACGTATAGTCAATATACTGGTCAATTGTTGAACATTGTTAATAAGTGTCAGTCTGGTTTTTAATCACAAATAAATAAAATAAATAGGGAAAGTCTCTTGTGGCACATGATTAAATTGTCATAAAGTAAGAGTAAACCAAAAGAAGCACTTTAAAGGCATGTCAAATCTATTTTGATACCAATTACATTGAGGTATCTCTTGAAATGCAGTTACAGCTAAGGCTCAAGTTTAGAGCAAATGCTCTCTGTAACCAGACGAGTTTCCTCTTTACAAATTGCAGCATTTCTTTTGTCGGCAGGTGCAGCTTTTGTTCTTGAGTTCATATTGTTCATGCTTTTGTCTGCACTCTTTTGTGACATATTTCCAAGCATCATCTTTAACTGCTGCAGACTATGAGGTCATAATTGCTTCCATTGTTTGCAGAAATTCATTGGGTGTTGTGCGACATCCTGACTTGTCCTGTCATCGGGTGTGAATGGTTTACATTCCATTACAGCACTGAGTTTTGTGAGTGATACGTTTAATCCATTGTTCTTGTAAGCGTTTTAAATCCGGCTACGCTCACGGCTTAATGATGCTGATCACATAATCGATTTGCACCGAAAGCAAAAAAACAAGTTCACTTGGCTGAACTTGGCCACTACAGTCAGCTTTTCCTCGGTTTTAAATGCTTTGAATGAAAAGGAAAGTGCCACAGAAGTCCCTCGATGGTGGATTTTGGTCACTTTGTTCTCCTCTGTTTACCTCAACAGCTGCTCCGAGGTCTGCTTTACTGCGATGTCTTACGGCATGTGGCGAGCGCCTATAAAAGCCTAGCAACAGGAGGTCGGAAAACAAGACTCAATCAGATAACCTCGTCGGAAGGCGAAGCTATGCAAATCACGCAGCACACGCTACATACATGCACCCAAGGTCAGGTTCCACATGGGTGCAGTCAGCTGCAGAGAGGCGAAGTGTGTTTAAGTACGAGGGAGGGAAGAAATAACCTCGGCTGGCTTGCATTGTTCTCAGTAAGATGCTGAAGGCATTGTATTAAAAGAATACCTCATGTTCTTGTAAAACACACACACAAAGCCACACACATACGTTGATGCATTCGTTGCTGTCATCTACAGATTCTGCACATACTTCTGTGTGTGTGTGTGTGTGTGTGTGTGTGTGTGTCTCACACGCCTACTGTAGGCGTGTGAAAGCCACCTGTGGCAGCTCTTAGTCCAGCCTCGGTGGCCCAAGGAGAGGGCACCCAGGAATAACCTAAAGCGTGAGACACAACCCCCCCCCCCCGGACACACATGCCCCCCACTCCCACAGGCCAACCTTGCATTGCCACTTGTAGATACTGTAACGTCGGCGAAACATTTCCCACCTCTCCACTCTCATTCCACTCTCATGCTCAGCCAAACCGCACACCACACCTGAAAATAGCAATGAGAGGCTTGAGCCGAGAGGAATCTTTGTGGGTTTTAAGTTACTGATATATTATTCTAACTGTTAGCTCAGATTATAAATGATCACTGTGTTGGAAACACGCAAAATCCCATCACAAAACACAACTGCATGGTTTTCCTTATTGGTGAGCAGCAGGCAGTAAAAGCCGCTCCTGAGCTTTTTCTACTGGCTGATCATTTATTACACGTGGACATTTATTAGACTCCTTACATTTAGATGCACTTTACAACATATTGGGTGGGGGGGGGGATGTGGGGGAGGTCGTGGGGGTCTAATCATCACTGCGCTTTCCACAGAACGGTGGCACTCTAATATTTTCTCTTTTTGTTAGCTGTGTTCCCGAGTTGGTCGGCACATTCCGCTGGCATTGTTATCCGGCCTGCTTCCTGCGGCCGGCGGCTTTTGTCAGCCCCCCCTCCATTGTCCCAGCTTCCTTTGTTCCCCGGCTCCAACAATGGCTTTTTTCTGCCTCTTAATATATATGTGCACTTTTTGCCCCTGTGAGTCCTGTTTGTTTTGTTCTGCTGCCTGCTGTGTTTTTCTTTTCCCCGTCTGCCGAGCTGGGAACTAACACACAAATAGATGCAGGCACAAGCTCAAGGGGATATGTCCTAGTTCACCGCAGTCCAGAACCCTTCGGTCAACCTGTCCGCTCTTCCTTTCTCACCTCGTCTTCCTCTATTATTCACCGTCACACACAAACACACGCTTGGATATTAACGCCGGCTGTGACTTCGGCTGATGATACCACAACCGCCATCGCAGCCCAAATTTTATTGGTTGTGTTTGTCTTCCAACAGAATGGTTGAGCCCAGTCCCCCAACGCTGCACCACCTCTCCACTGGGGATGCCAGCATGGTGAGCGTTGGCATCAAAGTAGAACAAGGAGAGTCCGGAGGAGGACTCGGGGTCATTACCAATGCTGAACACCTCAAGACTTCACCCCCTTGTGACTGGTCAGGAAATAATCTAATGGAGGCCCGCCAGTTGACCCCACCGCTCTCCTGCTCCCCTTCGGTAAAGATATTACCCAAAACATAGTGGCAAATGTTGTCGTATTCTGCTCAGGTTTTTTCAGTTGACGCTTTATTTCTGTGTCCCGATAGGAGGCCTATGCAGGAAAGGAGATGTCTCACAGACAAAGTCCTATTGGACTGAAAGAAACCAGGACACATGAGAGACCAGAAGGACCGTCCAACCTCAAGGAAGGTGTGTCTTGACATGGCTCCGAATTGCTTTAAATGTTGTGTCCATTGAGCTACAAAGTAATCAGACAAAAGGAACTGTTCCGCTGTGACCATTTCATGACTTGTACTTTTGCGAGTGAACCCTGGTTCGGTTCGTATGCGGTGCGTAAGCTCACCGGACCAAACACAGGACCACACAGTGCATTGCAACGCTATACGCAGTGCATCTCGGGTAGCGGAAGTACAGCGAGCACTCCAGACCAAAACAAACATGGGAGAGGGAGGGATTTTCCCTCCTACTTTGTCCAATAGACGAGCGGCCCTTTCAACCACGTGATGCTGCTTAGAAAGTCTGATTTGCTTTAGAAATTAGAGTGTGAAAGCAGACCCGAAACAAGTGATAAATGCAACAATGTTGCGACTCTCAGCTCCCCAATCGAAGCGGCATTTGCTTGGCCAGGTGTGAAATGACTTTAATTGTGTTTCATTCAGCCCTAACCTACCAATAACCTGTTCACCGTTTGGCAGAAATAAGCCCAACACAAAGACTTTACTATCTTTTTCCTCCGTTGAATTGACCCAAGAGCGAGAAGCCATTTTTACAAAGCCTATTAATTTATGACTTTTATGATGTTTTAGCCACCCTGAGCAGCGTGGAGCTAAGGAACTCCATTTGATTGGTCAGTTAGCCTATACTGTCTTGAGCTATGCAGACAACAGCAAAAACATGCCAACCAAAATAATCGATTATCCTCTGTGACGTTGCGGTTCATCTCGATCTGCGCTTCTTTAACACCGCGCGGACAAATCCTGGGTTGATGCACTTTTTAACGCTTTAATCCAGTTTATTTCTTTTTCCTATGTCACACAGGACAGGCAGTAAACTAATCAACTCTGAATGTCAGCTCACCTCCAGAGTCTGTCTCTTTTATGCACCTCTTTTCGCTTCCTATTATGGGAGCCTGTCGTTCTTATGAACACGTAAACACGCGTCCACACGCCTTTTCTCACTGACCAGACTTCTTCAGAGTTTAAGTGCACCGCATTCTGCCATGAAACAGTGGCCGTCTGCTGAAAATCAATGTGTAGATGGTATGTTTTGTCTTGCGAAGCGAGGGCGCTGTTGTGGTCCCTGAATGGGTTTCGGGGCATCGGGGTTCGCCTTTTGTTTGATTTTATTCAATTCCTCACATGTAGCATAAAAGGCTCCACTCCCGAGACTCTCCTTGCCCTCAAGTCTTTCACCAGCCTGCACTTTTCCCCTTTTTTTCTTTTTTACAATTTCTCATAACTAGCCGACCTTGGATTGTTCTCCGTCCAAATATTGATCCACTCAAAACTTCTCCCAAACACACGAAGCACCTCTGCCCTTCAGCAGCACCTCAAATGTCTTCTTCAATCAATGCCATTAGGGAGGCAGAGCAGAGGCTGAGAAAAGTAGTTTGGTGTCAGATAGATTTTGTCTGAGAGAAAATATTCTCCGTGCCATCCAGTGCCGTTCTGCTGAATGCCTGTTGTGTCCTGTTAACAGTGATGCCCACCATTGAGAAGCTGCTGAATGCCGAAGGATGCTGGAAGGAGAAGCTTCTGGATAAAAGCACAGTGGGAGCAGGGCAGCTCAAAGGTCAGCTTTCAGACACAAGCGGCGCCTGGAGAACACTTTATACTTTCAAAATGTAAAGAATACACCTAATAGTTCTGCCTTTGGAAGGCTTTGTGTTCTTGATAGCATCCTTCTGTTTGAGGATTGTACATATCGCTCGTACTGGCGTGCCAGATCCCTCACGCGAACGGTCACGTTGAGGGATCATTTCATGCTTCATCTCGGAACGCTCGCATGTCCACGCGCTCGTACCCCGAGGGATTACTGTACATACAATCCCTGCGCCATTCGATACTGATGGTGACAAAGTTTGCCCAACGCGCTCCAGGTACCCCGGAGTCCCTTGCGGAGAAGGAGCTCCAGTTGCTGATGATGATCAACCAGCTGAGCGGTCTGAGGGATCAGCTGCTGGGAGCCCACTCCGAGCAGAGAAACATGGCCGCCCTGCTGCTGGAGAAACAGCAGCAGCAGATGGAGCTGGCTCGACAACAGCAAGAACAGGTAAGCGCTCGGAGACGACCGTTGCGGGGAGATTCGCCGTTTTAGGATTTCTGAGCTGGTGTCACGCCTCGTGTTTCAGATCGCCAAGCAGCAGCAGCAGCTGATACAGCAGCAGCACAGGATCAACGTGCTCCAGCAGCAGATCCAGGTCAGCTCCTCTCAAGACCGTTCACGTCTTCGCTTCCCGGCAGCGGAGGCGTTGAACGCCTGCAGCAAACGAGGCGAGACATGTTCTGTAAGGTGCATTGTCCTGTGCCGTCCCAGCAGGTGAACATGCCCTACGTGATGATCCCGGCATTCCACCCCAACACCCAGACAATCCCGGTGACCGCCGAACCCCAGATGGCTTTGCCGCTGCAGCCAATCCCCTGCAAGCCAGGTCGGTCATCAACGCTTCAAGCCTTGGGGAGCGTCAGCTGAGGGCGCAGGGGGCTGCCTTTAAGCCATAAATCCACTGTTGGAATGGCAAAATGAAAAGTGTAATTGAAGTTGGAACTCCAACAATGGAAAACCAAATCAAAACAAACAAGAAGGGAGCATTCATTAACGTCTTGTTAGGGCGCCTATGAAACATCCTTATCAAAATAAGATGAACACACTCTTTAAACATGAACTAAGACAACGCTGTTCCCTGATCTTGCTATAAGGAACAGTAAGAAAAAAAAAAGATTGAGAATCCCACTGTGGCGCTGCAGTGGGATTCGATTCAGGAAGTCCGATTGTTGAGACTATACATTTGTGACCGCAATTTTTAAAACTCCTCATCCGTCCATCCCAAAGGAGCAGCAGCACTTCATATTCTGAATCTTTCGATGACGGCTTGTATTCGGGATTATTTGATTTTTTTCATAGTCTGTGCATGCCAAAGGAAGAAAGACCGTTCAAATGATCTGACGCCGATAGCGTGAACTTCGATGTTCAACGGCTTCGGGGGCATCGACAGAGTTTCACAAAACGTCTTGTGCACTTCAAATCAAACCGAACGTGGTTGATAGTGGCTTTCATGCATTTTGTGTTCGTGCAGTTAACAAGCTCCAGAGGGCACGGCGTAGAAAAGCACAAATATGTTCTGTTCAAGCTTGCTTTCACAGCGACCTTGCTTTTCTTTTCAGTCCTAAACGGCGCAAGGCGGGATTTTAAACCGGTGTGAGGCAGACTTTAAGGATATCCATTCACTCGGGTTTTTATTTGATAATCGGCGCGAGTGCTTTAGGATACATGAGAGGAGGTTGGAAGGGATCAGCTATAACCAGAACACACGCAGCGACCGCTTCTTCAATCATGCGCTGTTTCAATTTCATTTTGGTAATGTCGCTTTTTTTTCTTCTTTGCTCAGACTTTTTGGGGCATTTTCAAGTGCATCTCATTCTTTGTCATGCTCTGAATTCTATTGAGGCTAACATCTAATGCTGTTATAAAAGTGGACAATGATCGATAATAGACAATGAAAGAACGGACAAAACCCCAAAGAAAAGCTCGGCATTATCGAAAGATTACAGCTAAATAAAAAAATAAGAAACATTCCTGAACCCGACGGACAGACGGACGGTCGAGACCTGGATCATGCTAGAAGCTTCTGTTATTTCACATCACTGCTTCAGTAGAAGCACAACACGTTTTTACTTCACAAATGCTGTACGAATACAAAGTCATAATATAGAATCATGCACCTTCCACAGCGGTGGACTATCCCATGCAGCTGTTACAGAACGCTCACCCCACCCCCGTCAAGAGAAGCGGTGGTTCCTTCCGACAGGTATGATGCCACCGCCTTTTAATTATTGATCTCAGTGTAATAAATTCATTTCCCCAAGTCCTTTAAATTCAAACGATTGCAATGCCTGTATATCAGAGATATTATATCATAATTCAAATATCATTATATACTGTGTGGTGTGTTTATGTGTGTGTACTTTAGTGCATACAAGTTCTTTCAGATACATTTTTTTTAAAAAGTGATTCCCTGCAGATTAAACAGATAATGTGGAAACAAGCTTTTTGAACACCTCACACTTTAAAGGTTTGTCGTAGAGAATGTAGGGACTAAGAAGACAAAGGACCAGAGACACTACAAAGGTGTGACAGATATGCTTGAACACGCAAAATCTGCTCTGCATTACTGGAATGGATGCACACCCCTGCCTTTCAGTCACTCCTGAATGCGTGTAGGTGGCCGCACCCCAGCTCATCTGCTCTCCTTGTGTGTTTAGGAAGCCAGTCAGCCCTTGAACCTGACCTCAAAGTCAAAGGGGCTGGAGCTGGGAAAAACACCCAGTCCACAGAGCCTGGAGCTGGGATCGCTGGCACTGCAGGGGGCCTACAGGTCCAGAGATCTCCATAGAGAAGTTGCCCACAGCCCCTCACGATCTGCCCTCAGTAAGTCAAGCAGACAGCTGCTAATTTAGGGATTCAAAGTAGTGATGCTTGAATCAAAGTTCTTACACAGCCTCTGTACTTCTGATTTGACATGAACAGAGTTTAAACTGTCTACTTCAGGGTTCTTGATATTTTTGAAATAGTTCTTAAATAATGTGTGGCTTTTTTATTTATTTTTTTCATTGAAAGCATTTCAGAGCTTTCGACTGTACATTTTATTAATTGGTGAAAGCAGTAAACCAACATGTATAGAAATGTGCCAGTCCTGGGGAGAATAAGATTACTTTTAAACAAAACAAAAACATTGTTTGGACCAGTGTGTAAATCAAACACTTGCTTTAAAGAATAGTAATTTTTGTTTGTCATTTTCATTTTCATTTGTTATTTGTTTATTCATTTGAAAGTTATTATTCATAGTGATAATGAAAAGAGAAAACGGAGGGTCAATAGAAGTTGATACATATAGTTCTCTATGGTTAAAAACATTCATTCAATGAAGACAAAATATAAACCAAGTGACTCGAAAAATACATGTTTTTAAATTTAATTGATTTCTCTTTTATAATTTCATTCATCTGTGTCAGTGCTCATATGTTTAAAAAACATTCTTAATTGTGTATCGACTACAGTAGCTGTATTATTATTGCAGAGCAAAAATTACTCCTTTATTGTGAAAGGGCGCCAGCAGGAAGTTGTCGTTCAAGTATGGCGGCTTCTGCTAAAAGTTGCTGTCTCTAAACTTTAATAAGAGCGTCATTGTCGTCGTATGCCGAGGATGGAGAGCAATTACAAAGTCCCGCCGACCCTCACGGAGGGGAAGCCTTACGCAAGCTGGAAGAACGAAGTTGCCATTTGGATGAGAGTTACCGAGCTCGGCGAAGACAAGCAGGCGCTAGCGGTTGCTCTGGCGCTAACGGGGAGAGCGAGGGAGACGGCGGTCGGAATACCGGTAGATGATCTGAACAAAGACTCTGGGATGAAAACTTTATTGGAAAAACTCGACGACGTGTTCCTGAAAGAAGAACGAGAGCACATTTACGAGGTTTACGCAAGTTTCGATGGGATCAGGCGAGGAAGCAGCGCGCCCATCGCGGACTACGTCCTTGATTTTGAAGAGCGCTACTCGCGGATGCGGAAGTACAAGATGGAACTTCCGGAAGCCGTCCTGGCATTTAAACTGATGGACACAGCCTGCCCGGATGTGAAGGACAGACAGTTAGTTTTGAAGGCTTGTGCAGATTTGAGTCTCGCGTCGATGAAATCGGCACTGGAGAGGATTTTAGGAAGAAAGGCGGTTTCAGCCGTCGGGATGAACCAGGAAGCCGCAGCACGGCAGAGGGGCAGGAAGTGGCCGCGCAACGAGCGACCATTTCCGGGCATGAGCCCCCTGGAGGGGGACGGGCGGAAGTCAATGTGTGTCATGAGTCAAAACACATTCCACTTAGTAAAGGATTATCCACCCGAAGGTGAGCGGGTCGAACTGACGGCTAGTGAAGAGATCATTCACTTTGGACAACTTCCGGGTTTCTAACTTCCGGGTTTCTACGGGGGCGGTCCAAACAGAATGGGGGTGTAAGGGGGGGGGGGAAGCGTCGAAATGTAATATTTGTGTTAGAAATTCACTCCATTTGTAATTGATAAAATAAAAAGCAGTGTATTATTTTAAATATTTTTTGATGATCTCATTCCCCCCTGGTCCTGCTGTTTTGTCTCTAGGTTTCCTTGGCGACGGGGATGTCGTAACCCAGGCGATTCACGATGCCCAGCTGCTCTTGAGGAGCCACAGCCATGGAGGCCGAGAGAGGGCAAGGGCGAGAGAGAGAGACGGCGGGGCTAAGATGGTGAGTTGAGTTCAGCCGCTTCGAGCGGGTTTCCGCGTGGAAATGTAGACTTATTTACTTGCTTGCAGCTGCACAGCAAGATTCAACGGTTTTCAACCAGCGGATTCTGAGGGATTACAGTTTATTTCTACATTCTTGTTTAATCCCGGAATTAATCTCAAACTGCAGAATTCAAGTAAAAAGAGATTTTGCCACCGTCCTGAACTCTTAATGTAAACAGCCGGGGTCTGTGATGACGCCCCAAACCGGGTCTGACTGATCTCTGGGGGTCTTTTCGGCGGTCAGTCGGGTTTCGGGTTACAAGGAGTCACGCATCTCCTGGGGATTCGGCCGACTGAAGATTATCCCACCGGCCGCAGCCACAACCAGAAGTTTGCCACTTAGTGTTTTCAGTTGCTCTAAAGTAAACACCGTATGGAGAAGACGCGTCTCTGCCGCTTCCATTTTTAGCGGCTGGAATTGTGCTGGGACTTCAGTCCCCCCCCCCCCACCCCCCCCGACGGAGAAGGCTTTACCTGCAGTTGCTTCACGGCCGCGGCAGAAGACGGACGCCATTTTCTATTTTAATATCACGCCTTTAGTGAAGCGTACGGGAGGCGGCGTTGATTGGAGTGTCGTCAAAGCAGCTCACCTGGATGCCAGCGGTATGAGGGTTGTTCTGTGTGTGTGTGTGTGTGTGTGTGTGTCTAAAAACGGCCTTCTATTCCAGTCTTGGTTTTGATTCTTCCGTCCCGTCTTGGAGCGGCAGCTGCTGCAGCCTCACAAATACCACAAAGGCCTCGCCGTGGCGTTGACTGAGCCATCTGCCCTCGCTCTTTGTCCTCGGGAATACTGTATCTGAGGCGCTCCTCCTCCTCGCTCCTATTCTCTCGCTCCATCTCTGCTGCTGGCGACTGACCTATTTTGGTATTGGACTCCACCGCACGGGGATAAATGGTGTTTAGCAGCGTGGCGGCAGATATGAAGCGCGCCGAGGCCGTGGTCGTTTTGCAAATTCGATTTGACACGTTCCTCCTTCACCCGTCCTCTCTGGAACAATCGCCGCCGCCCTTCCTCCTCCCCCTTCAGCATTGCCATGTCCTTTCTTTGCATTCACAGCTCAGCTGATACGTCTGGCGTGCGGTTCCTGCGCCTTAAAAACGGCACTCCGTGCAACACATCATGTTTCTGCTGCGTCCGAAATTCAAATTGTCCCCGCGATCTGGCGTGTGAATAGTTGCGTTCTTTTTTTTTAATCTCTGCAGGACTATAAAGAATCGCCGCACAGCGAGAGAGTTTCCCACTCGGGGCAGGGCGAGGACAGACGCGGCCTGCCGTCCAACGAGGACCACCTCAGCAGCGACTCCGAGTGTAGGTGTCCCCGTCGAAGAAGCCCAACGCCGAGGCTAACGTGTTTTATATCCAACATCTCCTCCACCGCCATCTTATCTTTGAGAAGCGGCGGCGCTGATGAAAGATGGCACGAAGGCCACGGGCGCAGACGTCGGGCTCGGCTGCGCGTCTCGCGTGTCTGTGTGTGAAGAAAGGCCTCGTTTCAAATGGGTAGAGGCGCGGCGCAGGTTAAAGCTAACGGCGCTCTCATCGGTGGGATGGAGGAGACGTAGAAGAAGAGCCCAACCCCAGCAGCTTCTGACCGTCGGCTTCCTTCCTCTAGGCGCCCTGCCCGTCTCAGTCCAAGGCGGCTACAGCGAGGCGCGACCCCCGTCTTCCTCCGGGCACATCAAGAGACCCATGAACGCCTTCATGGTGTGGGCCAAGGATGAGCGCAGGAGGATCCTGCAGGCCTTCCCGGACATGCACAACTCCTCCATCAGCAAGATCCTGGGTGAGCGTGGCGCCGAGGGGAGTGGGTGGGGCGATTGACCCGTTAGACGGCGTCGTAGGCGGAGTTAAATCAATGTGGTGCGGCGTAAGGTGCCAAACGGGCCCAAACAAAAACCGTTCTGATTATTTTATTACTCTCAAAGTGAGTCGCCTCCGTTTCCACAGGGAATTCTTTTTTACCAGTGATCTCTTTGTCCTTTTACTTTTTCACACCAGTCGCTGCGCCGGCTACTTTCACACCTCTCCGGTTTAGGATGTGTTATAACCACACCTTCAACCCGGAGAGAACAACAAGAGCGCCGCCCAACTCGGCTGGTAGAGACGCACGACGTCGCCATCCCACCTCGACTGCAGCGGCAGCTTTTAATTGCTGCCAGGATTAGAAATGGCGGCGATCTTTAACACGGAAATTAAATATCGAATTTTAGATTTAAAGGGAACTTTCGTGCCGATTCTCACCGAGCAGCTTTGCTCGGGTTTATTCAGCGTTCTTTTCCATACGTGTGAATCATCGAAAGAAATAACCATTCAAAAAAAAAAAAAGGAAATGGGAAAGGCCTCAGGCGATGTGTTCGCCGCCCCTCATAGGTCCGGACGTTAGTCTGGAATGCCTCAGCTCAAAATGCATCTGCACGGAACTGGATTCAAACGGGACACGTGTGCAGCGACGCAACAGGTGTTTGATTTCATATTTGATGAGCCCGGGTTGCCAGTTTGATCCCAGTGCCTTTGATCCCGGGCAGCGGCGCCCTGTCAGCGGGACACGACGGAGGAGACCTCTTGCGGCACACGTGACCTTTCAAAATTGTACCGGAGGCGCTGCTCCGTCAGTCATCCTAACGAAACCCGTCACCGATTGGATGAATGGTTATAATTGGCCCGTCACAAAGTCGGATCGGAGAGCGATCTATCGAAATGGAAGCGGAGTGGAACGCGCCCGACGGAAGGAATGAAACGCGAGCGCTCAGTTTGGTCTGCTTCAAATCAGGGCGACGCTTCTCTAACCGTTCACCAGGTACGCTGATGTTGAAGACTGACAGAAAAAAAGCATGCAACAAGGATTTGCGGGAATCTATGAAGAGAATGGCACAGTGGCGTGGACCTGGCGACCCTGTCCCGATTGAACGCCGCCGTCGGCCTCCTCGCTAAACACATATCCCTCCTCGCTCCGATCTGTCTGCAGGCTCCCGGTGGAAGGGAATGTCCAACCAGGAGAAGCAGCCGTACTACGAAGAGCAGGCGAGGCTTAGCAGGCAGCACCTGGAGCGCTACCCGGACTACAAGTACAAGCCCCGGCCCAAACGGACCTGCATCGTGGAGGGGCGGAGGCTGAGGGTCGGCGAGTACAAGGCCATGATGAAGAGCCGCCGGCAGGAGCAGAGGACGACTTACACTCACAGGTAGGAGGAGCCACGGGAACGCAGGGCACAACTGGGCGCTTTACTTTGTAGGATTTGGTTCACTCAATGGTTTTAGCTACGCTTTACTTTGTAGGATTTGGTTCACTCGATGGTTTAACTACGCTTTACTTTGTAGGATTTGGTTCACTAGATGGTTTAACTACGCTTTACTTTGTAGGATTTGGTTCACTAGATGGTTTAACTACGCTTTACTTTGTAGGATTTGGTTCACTAGATGGTTTAACTACGCTTTACTTTGTAGGATTTGGTTCACTAGATGGTTTTAGCTACGCTTTACTTTGTAGGATTTGGTTCACCAGATGGTTTAAGCTACGCTTTACTTTGTAGGATTTGGTTCACTAGATGGTTTTAGCTACGCTTTACTTTGTAGGATTTGGTTCACTCAATGGTTTAAGCTACGCGTTACTTTGTAGGATTTGGTTCACCAGATGGTTTAAGCTACGCTTTACTTTGTAGGATTTGGTTCACTCGATGGTTTTAGCTACGCTTTACTTTGTAGGATTTGGTTCACTCGATGGTTTTAGCTACGCTTTACTTTGTAGGATTTGGTTCACTCGATGGTTTAAGCTACGCTTTACTTTGTAGGATTTGGTTCACTCGATGGTTTTAGCTACGCGTTACTTTGTAGGATTTGGTTCACTAGATGGTTTTAGCTACGCTTTACTTTGTAGGATTTGGTGCACTAGATGGTTTAACTACGCTTTACTTTGTAGGATTCGGTTCACCAGATGGTTTTAGCTACGCTTTGCTTTGTAGGATTTGGTTCACTCGATGGTTTTAGCTACGCTTTACTTTGTAGGATTTGGTTCACCAGATGGTTTAAGCTACGCTTTACTTTGTAGGATTTGGTTCACTCGATGGTTTTAGCTACGCTTTACTTTGTAGGATTTGGTTCACCAGATGGTTTAAGCTACGCTTTACTTTGTAGGATTTGGTTCACTAGATGGTTTTAGCTACGCTTTACTTTGTAGGATTTGGTTCACTCGATGGTTTTAGCTACGCTTTACTTTGTAGGATTTGGTTCACCAGATGGTTTAAGCTACGCTTTACTTTGTAGGATTTGGTTCACCCGATGGTTTTAGCTACGCTTTACTTTGTAGGATTTGGTTCACCAGATGGTTTAAGCTACGCTTTACTTTGTAGGATTTGGTTCACTAGATGGTTTTAGCTACGCTTTACTTTGTAGGATTTGGTTCACTCGATGGTTTTAGCTACGCTTTACTTTGTAGGATTTGGTTCACTCGATGGTTTTAGCTACGCTTTACTTTGTAGGATTTGGTTCACTAGATGGTTTTAGCTACGCTTTACTTTGTAGGATTTGGTTCACTCGATGGTTTTAGCTACGCTTTACTTTGTAGGATTTGGTTCACTCGATGGTTTTAGCTACGCTTTACTTTGTAGGATTTGGTTCACCAGATGGTTTTAGCTACGCTTTACTTTGTAGGATTTGGTTCACTAGATGGTTTTAGCTACGCTTTACTTTGTAGGATTTGGTTCACTAGATGGTTTTAGCTACGCTTTACTTTGTAGGATTTGGTTCACTAGATGGTTTTAGCTACGCTTTGCTTTGTAGGATTTGGTTCACTAGATGGTTTTAGCTACGCTTTACTTTGTAGGATTTGGTTCACTCGATGGTTTTAGCTACGCTTTACTTTGTAGGATTTGGTTCACCAGATGGTTTAAGCTACGCTTTACTTTGTAGGATTTGGTTCACCAGATGGTTTTAGCTACGCTTTACTTTGTAGGATTTGGTTCACTCGATGGTTTTAGCTACGCGTTACTTCACCCACAAAACTTTTTCTCTACATCTCCACACACAGACAAAAGGCCGAGTGTCGAGCTGGGCTGTTTTCCCAGCCCGGCCTTGATGATGAGTAGCGTCCTTCGCCCTTCTTTCCTCTAACTCCTCCAACTAGTTAAGGATGTGGAGGCAAGTGTTGAACAGCCTGGAGTGTTTTTCTCCTTCGCTATCGTTTCTTTGTCTCACCACATCTCTCCTCTTTTGTGAGAAGCTAATAAAACTGGCTCCGGATGTCAGAGCAACCTTCGGCTTCACGCCGCTTCATTCAAACGTGTTTTTGCGAGTATTGTTATGTTTTCAGGGCTGTAACTTCTCATTAGTTTTGTTTCGGGGCGCTTTTGGACTGGAAATGCATCGATAATATTAACGTAGGAGGAGGAGAACCGATATCTGAGAGGAACTTATGGCATGCAAACGTTATTTTTTTGGTTATTTTCATGCCTTGTCTAGTAAATGGGCGGGACTCTTAAAATACTTCATTACCCACGAGTCCCTGAGACTCAGCATAATCTCACACGTAGATGAATCCGTGCCTGATTGTGAGCACGCCTCTGTCTTTGCAGTCCCAAGGAACCGCAGCAGATCCACTACTCCAACAGCGAGGGCCAGTATCCGGGCGGAACCAGCTCCGTCGCCATGGCGCCCATGCCCTTTCACCCCGCCTTACTGGAGCAGTACCTGCCGCAGGTCCCGCCTGCATCACGTCGAGCCGAGGGCCGAGCCACGCCCACTTCCCTGCCCAGAGAGAGGGAACGGGAACGAGCTCCTTACAGCGAAGGGGAGCAAAGTGACGGGGGAGAGAGGAGCGAGGGGGAATTGGTGCTCCTGACGGACTGAAGGAGGCGGGGGGGGATAGCGGCACTGGATAGTTGGAGAAAAGGAAAACGTCTAGGGAACAGTGAAGAGATGATGTCATACACCCCCCGGTCATTGAGCTTTCAGCGAAGCTCTACATTAGGGCGAGCTCTGATCTCACACACTTCCTGTGTCGACGCGTTTAACCGGAGCTGTAACGTTAACGCCTCGTGTCCGCTTCGATACCCAGCAGCGAGGAAATTTAAAAAGAGAAGCCATGCGACGGTTTGGTTCCAGCAGGGCCGATAATCGGAGGATCCGCTTACGTGAATGAATTTATCAGAAGTTTTGGCAACCTTTGGTTCGAACAGGCAGCGCTGAATGTCTGTGCTACCCCCTGCTGGTAAAGGCTGGTCATTGCTAAATGGAAACGCGTTTGAGAAGCGCGAGACTTTAAAAATCCAAGTCAAATTTGAGATGGAAGGGTCATTCCAGCATTTTAGTTTTGCGGATCGGAGAGGCAGAGCGAAGGGGGGGGGGTCAAGGTTCAAGTGTAGCTACCTCCACCGCCAGCTCAGGGGCGGAACTAGAACCATACCCTGCATCCCTCCTCAGCGTTGGTGAAGCGAGGCGCTCAGACCAGACCCTCAATGTTATCACAGTTTAACCAGCGTTCTGCTCAATCAGTGTTGTTTTTTAATTTAGCCGGAGTGCCCCTTTAATAAATGACCTTCCACAGACACATCACTGTTTTTCCACTTTAACTTAATCTTTAATGTTGTCCAGAAATCCACGGTGCTGAAGAAGCAGGCGTCTCAAAAGGTTTGCCTTTCTGTTAGTCTCACCTCAGATCCTTAATATTCTCTCTTCCACACGCTATAAATGCTCGGCTCGCCACCACATGTCGCCCATGTGCTCAAGAACAATGGCGGCAGAAGCGAGGATCACCTTCAGACGGTAGCGCCGCTACTACTGAAATGCACACCCGGACCAAAACGACGGAGGGGAATGCGGCTTTCGATTTTAAC